>NC_041341.1:3427762-3437762 GCF_004354835.1 Perca flavescens
CTCCAGGCTGTAGGTTGGGCCAGAGGAGCTGGATTTATTTTATATATTACATAATTCATGTAGTTCTACTGGAACATAGGGTCGGTTTCAGCAGATATGACAGAAAGTTACTTTTATAAGACTTACCTACTGCATCTTTAATGTGCATTGTCCTAATCAAAATAAATCTGAAATCTTAACCTTCCCGTTATTGTTGCGTGTGGTGTTTGGTTTCCCCGTTAACCTTTCTTCCTAAACCCAACCTGTAGGTGATGGTTCCCATTTCATGCTGACCTCCACGAAGAAAAAGGGAGAAAAATGTCCCTGTGGACACGAATCAATAGATTATAAACAACGTGACCATTACACGAACTACCGTGAGACCGTGGTGTAAGTACAGGACTGGCGTAGAAGTATCTGGTACCACTATAGATACTATAGAAGTATCTGGTACCACTATAGATACTATGGAAGTATCTGGTACCACTATAGATACTATAGAAGTATCTGGTACCACTATAGACACTATGGAAGTATCTGGTACCACTATAGATACTATGGAAGTATCTGGTACCACTATAGACACTATAGACACTATCTGGTACCACTATAGATACTATAGAAGTATCTGGTACCACTATAGATACTATAGAAGTATCTGGTACCACTGTAGACACTATAGACACTATGAAAGTATCTGGTACCACTAAAGAAGTATCTGGCATCTGGTACCACTATAGACACTATATAAGTATCTGGTATCTGGTACCACTATAGACACTATAGACACTATAGAAGTATCTGGTATCTGGTACCACTATAGAAACTATAGAAGTATCTGGTACCACTACAGACACTATAGAAGTATCTGGTACCACTGTAGACACTATAGAAGTATCTGGTATCTGGTACCACTATAGATACTATGGAAGTATCTGGTACCACTATAGATACTATAGAAGTATCTGGTACCACTGTAGACACTATAGACACTATGGAAGTATCTGGTACCACTAAAGAAGTATCTGGTATCTGGTACCGCTATAGACACTATATAAGTATCTGGTATCTGGTACCACTATAGACACTATAGACACTATAGAAGTATCTGGTATCTGGTACCACTATAGAAACTATAGAAGTATCTGGTACCACTACAGACACTATAGAAGTATCTGGTACCACTGTAGACACTATAGAAGTATCTGGTATCTGGTACCACTATAGATACTATGGAAGTATCTGGTACCACTATAGATACTATAGAAGTATCTGGTACCACTGTAGACACTATAGACACTATGGAAGTATCTGGTACCACTAAAGAAGTATCTGGTATCTGGTACCACTATAGACACTATATAAGTATCTGGTATCTGGTACCACTATAGACACTATAGACACTATAGAAGTATCTGGTATCTGGTACCACTATAGACACTATAGAAGTATCTGGTACCACTACAGACACTATAGAAGTATCTGGTACCACTGTAGACACTATAGAAGTATCTGGTATCTGGTACCACTATAGATACTATGGAAGTATCTGGCACCACTATAGATACTATAGAAGTATCTGGTACCACTGTAGACACTATAGACACTATGGAAGTATCTGGTACCACTAAAGAAGTATCTGGTATCTGGTACCACTATAGACACTATATAAGTATCTGGTATCTGGTACCACTATAGACACTATAGACACTATAGAAGCATCTGGTATCTGGTACCACTATAGACACTATAGAAGTATCTGGTACCACTACAGACACTATAGAAGTATCTGGTACCACTGTAGACACTATAGAAGTATCTGGTACCACTATAGATACTATGGAAGTATCTGGTACCACTATAGACCACTGTAGACACTATAGACACTATGGAAGTATCTGGTACCACTAAAGAAGTATCTGGTATCTGGTACCACTATAGACACTATATAAGTATCTGGTATCTGGTACCGCTATAGACACTATAGACACTATATAAGTATCTGGTATCTGGTACCACTATAGACACTATAGACACTATCTGGTACCACTATAGATACTATAGAAGTATCTGGTACCACTATAGATACTATAGAAGTATCTGGTACCACTGTAGACACTATATACACTATGGAAGTATCTGGTACCACTAAAGAAGTATCTGGTATCTGGTACCACTATAGACACTATATAAGTATCTGGTATCTGGTACCACTATAAACACTATAGACACTATAGAAGTATCTGGTATCTGGTACCACTATAGACACTATAGAAGTATCTGGTACCACTGTAGACACTATAGACACTATGGAAGTATCTGGTACCACTATAGAAGTATCTGGTATCACTACAGAAGTATCTGGTACCACTATAGAAGTATCTGGTACCACTATAGAAGTATCTGGTATCACTATAGAAGTATCTGGTACCACTATAGAAGTATCTGGTACCACTATAGACACTATAGACACTATAGACACTATAGACACTATAGAAGAATCTGGTACCACTATAGACACTATATAAGTATCTGGTACCACTATAGACACTATAGACACTATCTGGTACCACTATAGACACTATAGAAGTATCTGGTACCACTATAGACACTATAGAAGTATCTGATACCACTATAGACACTATAGAAGTATCTGGTATCACTATAGACACTATCTGGTACCACTATAGACACTATAGAAGTATCTGGTACCACTGTAGAAGTATCTGGTACCACTATAGAAGTATCTGGTACCACTATAGACACTATCTGGTACCACTATAGTCACTATAGAAGTATCTGGTAGCACTATAGAAGTATCTGGTACCACTATAGATGCTGTAGAAGTATCTGGTACCACTATAGACACTATAGAAGTATCTGGTACCACTGTAGAAGTATCTGGTACCACTATAGATGCTGTAGAAGTATCTGGTACCACTATAGACACTATAGAAGTATCTGGTACCACTGTAGAAGTATCTGGTACCACTATAGATGCTGTAGAAGTATCTGGTACCACTATAGACACTATAGAAGTATCTGGTACCACTGTAGAAGTATCTGGTACAACTTCTGATCTTCTCGTGTGTGCACGTTTGTTTTGACTGTGTACCCATAATACCCGTCACCAGGTGACATCATCAGCGGTTGGTCTCTGTCTCTACCCAATGGGAGTCAGAGCAGATTCATTTATTCCCTCCATTGTTCATTATGACATACTGACCTGTGTACTGTCCAGTTGGATCCTGCCTTTGGTTTTGGGGGAAGGAGTGTCTCTATTGAAGGTGTTGATGTGTGTCCTGTGTTGTGTTCTTAATGTTGCTGACACGTGTGTTTTTTAGATATCCTGTTGCTCATTAAACTTCCTTTTTTTAAGGATCAATAAAGTGGAACTTGGAACTTGATGTGAGTCAGAGCAGATGTGTAGGTGTAGGAGGCGCTGTAGCTTAGTGGTTAAAGCGCCTGTCTCGTAAACAGGAGATCCTGGGTTCAAATCCCAGCGGTGCCTTTGATCATTACCGCCGATGTCTATGTGTTATCTGATGAGCAGGTGGCACCTTGTACAGCAGCCTCGGCCACAGGGTGTGAATGGTTCATGCTATGTTAAAGGGCTTTGAGTAGTTGTTAAGACTAGAAAAAGGCTATATAAATGCAGTCCATTTATATTCATAAGTCAGCATGCTCAGATTTAAACGGTTTATCGCATAACGTGTTTGACTGAAAATTGTTAAATCCATGAAATAAAATTTTCTCTTTACAAACAATAAGAGAAGATGGAAATCATTTCAAAATTGTTGTAGCTATCTATGATTGTTTGAATGCTAACGTTAGCTCAGAACACCATTCCAGTGACAGCCTTTGTTGCGTTTGATTGCTAACGTTAGCTCAGAACACCATTCCAGTGACAGCCTTTGTTGCGTTTGAATGCTAACGTTAGCTCAGAACACCATTCCAGTGACAGCCTTTGTTGCGTTTGATTGCTAACGTTAGCTCAGAACACCATTCCAGTGACAGCCTTTGTTGCGTTTGATTGCTAACGTTAGCTCAGAACACCATTCCAGTGACAGCCTTTGTTGCGTTTGATTGCTAACGTTAGCTCAGAACACCATTCCAGTGACAGCCTTTGATTTGATTGCTAACGTTAGCTCAGAACACCATTCCAGTGACAGCCTTTGTTGCGTTTGATTGCTAACGTTAGCTCAGAACACCATTCCAGTGACAGCCTTTGTTGCGTTTGATTGCTAACGTTAGCTCAGAACACCATTCCAGTGACAGCCTTTGTTGCGTTTGATTGCTAACGTTAGCTCAGAACACCATTCCAGTGACAGCCTTTGTTGCGTTTGAATGCTAACGTTAGCTCAGAACACCATTCCAGTGACAGCCTTTGTTGCGTTTGATTGCTAACGTTAGCTCAGAACACCATTCCAGTGACAGCCTTTGTTGCGTTTGAATGCTAACGTTAGCTCAGAACACCATTCCAGTGACAGCCTTTGTTGCGTTTGATTGCTAACGTTAGCTCAGAACACCATTCCAGTGACAGCCTTTGTTGCGTTTGAATGCTAACGTTAGCTCAGAACACCATTCCAGTGACAGCCTTTGTTGCGTTTGAATGCTAACGTTAGCTCAGAACACCATTCCAGTGACAGCCTTTGTTGCGTTTGATTGCTAACCTTAGCTCAGAACACCATTCCAGTGACAGCCTTTGTTGCGTTTGATTGCTAACGTTAGCTCAGAACACCATTCCAGTGACAGCCTTTGTTGCGTTTGAATGCTAACGTTAGCTCAGAACACCATTCCAGTGACAGCCTTTGTTGCGTTTGATTGCTAACGTTAGCTCAGAACACCATTCCAGTGACAGCCTTTGTTGCGTTTGAATGCTAACGTTAGCTCAGAACACCATTCCAGTGACAGCCTTTGTTGCGTTTGATTGCTAACGTTAGCTCAGAACACCATTCCAGTGACAGCCTTTGTTGCGTTTGATTGCTAACGTTAGCTCAGAACACCATTCCAGTGACAGCCTTTGTTGCGTTTGAATGCTAACGTTAGCTCAGAACACCATTCCAGTGACAGCCTTTGTTGCGTTTGAATGCTAACGTTAGCTCAGAACACCATTCCAGTGACAGCCTTTGTTGCGTTTGATTGCTAACGTTAGCTCAGAACACCATTCCAGTGACAGCCTTTGTTGCGTTTGATTGCTAACGTTAGCTCAGAACACCATTCCAGTGACAGCCTTTGTTGCGTTTGAATGCTAACGTTAGCTCAGAACACCATTCCAGTGACAGCCTTTGTTGCGTTTGATTGCTAACGTTAGCTCAGAACACCATTCCAGTGACAGCCTTTGTTGCGTTTGAATGCTAACGTTAGCTCAGAACACCATTCCAGTGACAGCCTTTGTTGCGTTTGATTGCTAACGTTAGCTCAGAACACCATTCCAGTGACAGCCTTTGTTGCGTTTGATTGCTAACGTTAGCTCAGAACACCATTCCAGTGACAGCCTTTGTTGCGTTTGATTGCTAACGTTAGCTCAGAACACCATTCCAGTGACAGCCTTTGTTGCGTTTGATTGCTAACGTTAGCTCAGAACACCATTCCAGTGACAGCCTTTGTTGAGTTTGATTGCTAACGTTAGCTCAGAACACCATTCCAGTGACAGCCTTTGTTGCGTTTGAATGCTAACGTTAGCTCAGAACACCATTCCAGTGACAGCCTTTGTTGCGTTTGAATGCTAACGTTAGCTCAGAACACCATTCCAGTGACAGCCTTTGTTGCGTTTGAATGCTAACGTTAGCTCAGAACACCATTCCAGTGACAGCCTTTGTTGCGTTTGATTGCTAACGTTAGCTCAGAACACCATTCCAGTGACAGCCTTTGTTGCGTTTGAATGCTAACGTTAGCTCAGAACACCATTCCAGTGACAGCCTTTGTTGCGTTTGATTGCTAACGTTAGCTCAGAACACCATTCCAGTGACAGCCTTTGTTGCGTTTGAATGCTAACGTTAGCTCAGAACACCATTCCAGTGACAGCCTTTGTTGCGTTTGATTGCTAACGTTAGCTCAGAACACCATTCCAGTGACAGCCTTTGTTGTGTTTGATTGCTAACGTTAGCTCAAAACACCATTCCAGTGGCAGCCTTTGTTGCATTTGAATGCTAACGTTAGCTCAGAACACCATTCCAGTGACAGCCTTTGTTGCATTTGAATGCTAACATGTAGCCAGCAGTGAATGAGCTTCGTTACGTATGTCCATTTTTATTGGATAAACATTACAGAAGTGTGTTGTTGTCTTGTGTTGTATTACTGTGTGTGTAGGGTCTAATGTTGTGTATTAGTGTGTGGTGTTGTGTATTAGTGTGTGTGTAGGGTCTTATGTTGTGTATTAGTGTGTGTGTAGGGTCTAACGTTGTGTATTAGTGTGTGGTGTTGTGTATTAGTGTGTGTGTAGGGTCTAATGGTGTGTATTAGTGTGTGGTGGTGTATATTAGTGTGTGGTGGTGTGTATTAGTGTGTGGTGGTGTGTATTAGTGTGTGGTGGTGTGTATTAGTGTGTGGTGGTGTGTATTAGTGTGTGGTGGTGTGTATTAGTGTGTGGTGGTGTGTATTAGTGTGTGTGTAGGGTCTAATGTTGTTTATTAGTGTGGGGTCTAATGTTGTGGTTGTTATTAGTGTGGTGGTGTGTATTAGTGTGTGGTGGTGTGTATTAGTGTGTGGTGGTGTGTATTAGTGTGTGTGTAGGGTCTAATGTTGTTTATTAGTGTGTGGTGGTGTGTATTAGTGTGTGGTGGTGTGTATTAGTGTGTGGTGGTGTGTGTGTGTGTGTGGTCTAATGTTGTTTATTAGTGTGTGGTGGTGTGTATTAGTGTGTGGTGGTGTGTATTAGTGTGTGTGTAGGGTCTAATGTTGTTTATTAGTGTGTGGTGGTGTGTATTAGTGTGTGGTGGTGTGTATTAGTGTGTGGTGGTGTGTATTAGTGTGTGGTGGTGTGTATTAGTGTGTGGTGGTGTGTACTGTGTGTCTGTGGGATCACATGTCATCCTGCAGGTTTCAGGCCGAGCACAGAGCGGTAACGTGTCTGTGTTTATCTGACAGCAGGAAGTAAATTTTTACACTGATAGTTCAACACAACGACTAACTGCTCATCCACCTAAAGTTGACTTTCACTAAAAGTTCTGTTGTTGCTGCTGACAGACTCAGATTATTATTCTAAGTGTCTGACAACATTATGGGATGGATCCCTACAGAGATAGACCTTTTAGTTAAAGAGTAAGATCCTTTTAGTTTAACATGAAACAGCCCCGAAATCACCATCACCAAACTCCACCAGACTCCATGTAAATAATCAGGACTTTTAGCGTGTATAGAGCCAGCATATCTCCACCAGACTCCATGTAAATAATCAGGACTTTTAGCGTGTATAGAGCCAGCATATCTCCACCAGACTCCATGTAAATAATCAGGACTTTTAGCGTGTATAGAGCCAGCATATCTCCACCAGACTCCATGTAAATAATCAGGACTTTTAGCGTGTATAGAGCCAGCATATCTCCACCAGACTCCATGTAAATAATCAGGACTTTTAGCGTGTATAGAGCCAGCATATCTCCACCAGACTCCATGTAAATAATCAGGACTTTTAGCGTGTATAGAGCCAGCATATCTCCACCAGACTCCATGTAAATAATCAGGACTTTTAGTGTGTATAGAGCCAGCATATCTCCACCAGACTCCATGTAAATAATCAGGACTTTTAGCGTGTATAGAGCCAGCATATCTCCACCAGACTCCATGTAAATAATCAGGACTTTTAGCGTGTATAGAGCCAGCATATCTCCACCAGACTCCATGTAAATAATCAGGACTTTTAGCGTGTATAGAGCCCGCATATCTCCACCAGACTCCATGTAAATAATCAGGACTTTTAGCGTGTATAGAGCCAGCATATCTCCACCAGACTCCATGTAAATAATCAGGACTTTTAGCGTGTATAGAGCCAGCATATTTCCCAGAAGATCTCTGTGTTTCCCAGCCTGATGGGGGCAGGTTGGTACCTGACTGCGGCTCCATGGATGGAAACACCAACTAAAGTCAGAGAAACACACAATCAGCCAAAGGAAGTCTGGGGGCTTTCAACACAGCGATATGTGCTGGCAGACCTTTGTGTCCTTCATCAGCCAGGACCAGGATGGGTTCTGGGAGGCTTTGTCCTGCTGGAGAAGAGAGAGAGACTTTTATTGTGAAGGGTTGAATGTGATCAGCTGGAGGAGAGGATTAGTTGCTACCTGAGAGAAGAGAGAGAGTCTTTTATTGTGAAGGGCTGAACGAGATCAGCTGGAGGAGAGGATTAGTTTCTACCTGAGAGAAGAGAACAGAGCTCCAGGTAGATGATGAGAGGAAGAGTCCTTAATCCTCCTGTGTGTGTGTGTGTGTGTGTGTGTGTGTGTGTGTGTGTGTGTGTGTGTGTGTGTGTGTGTGTGTGTGTGTGTGTGTGTGTGTGTGTGTGTGTGTGTGTGTGTGTGTGTGTGTGTGTGTGTGTGTGTGTGTGTGTGTGTGTGTGTGTCTGTGTGTGTGTGTGTGTCTGTGTGTGTGTGTGTGTGTGTGTGTGTCTGTGTGTGTGTGTGTGTGTGTGTGTGTGTGTGTGTGTGTGTGTGTGTGTGTGTGTGTGTGTGTGTGTGTGTGTGTGTGTGTGTGTGTGTGTGTGTGTGTGTGTGTGTGTGTGTGTGTGTGTGTGTGTGTGTGTGTGTGTGTGTGTGTGTGTGTGTGTGTGTGTGTGTGTGTGTGTGTGTGTGTGTGTGTGTGTGTGTGTGTGTGTGTGTGTGTGTGTGTGTGTGTGTGTGTGTGTGTGTGTGTGTGTGAAGCTGTTTGCCTTTTTCCTTTAAATGAGCCGTTTTCTGCATGAGGTTTGGTGCTGATGATTGTATTGAATGTTTGTAGTTTTCTCCAAATCTGAAATATTTGGAGGGGGAGCGTGAAGCAATGGCTTCACTTATTCCTCTGTCTCTCTGTGTGTGTGTGTGTGTGTGTGTGTGTGTGTGTGTGTGTGTGTGTGTGTGTGTGTGTGTGTGTGTGTGTGTGTGTGTGTGTGTGTGTGTGTGTGTGTGTGTGTGTGTGTGTGTGTGTGTGTGTGTGTGTGTGTGTGTGTGTGTGTGTGTGTGTGTATCACATGATGAGGGGATGACTAACCTTTGTCAGGTTCATGACTGTTGATTCTCACTTCCTCTTCTTCTTCTTCTTCTTCTCTTGTTTCCTTCAGACTCGGCAGGTAAATTTTATTTTGAAACCTGAGCCTAAACATGACAGATAGACTTTTATTTTGAAAAGACAATCTGAACCTTATTTATGTTTTGAATATTTGACATTTATTAATATTCAATATATTTCAATTCAGATATTTTTTCATTTTTTAATAAATTATATTAAATTCATTAGAAGAAGTATTATTATTTATTTATTGTTTTCATAATTTTTAATGTGTTTAAATATATATATATATATATTTAAAATTTTATTAATTGTAATTTTTTTTAATTTTCAGGTATTTATTAAATAATTGTTGCTTAATATTTTTTTTCCCTAAAATACATTTTTAATTAATTTTTATTTGTAAATAATTCATGAGTAACTTTTATATATTTTATCATTTTAGGGTAATTTTATTTCATTCTGTAATATTTATTTTAATTAACAAATGTATTGTTGTACTTTTTATCATTTTAATTATTTAATTATTAATTTTATTTTTAATAACTACGTTTCCTTAAATATATATTTTATATTTATAAAAAAAATATTTCAACATTATTTCGTATTTTTTCAGATCTGACCTGAGGTCATTGCGCCTGTCAATCACAGAGCCGTGTGCGCATGCTCAGCTTCCTCTCCTCCGTGATGAGAGAGAAACAGAGCGCGTGCTGCTCTGAAGCTTCACCTGTGCAGGTAATCTACCTGCAGCCAATCAGGAGCTTTGGCGCCACCTGATTCCCAGCTGAGCGGCGCGAGGCTCCGCGGAGCATCACCGGCTGTG
>NC_041341.1:3440262-3448458 GCF_004354835.1 Perca flavescens
GAGTCGGAGTCTCAAAGCAGGAAAACCGTTATTTCCGAGCTGTGTCTGCGCGCGGCTCGTTCACGCGCTCTCAGCCTGATAATGTTTATTATTATTAACATTTTAGACGTAATAACACACCAACATGTGGTTATCTGAAGCGGGTCCACCTTTGGTCTCTTTCTGATTCTCTCATTTATTTCACTATTAAGTGAATATTTTGGTGTTTTTTTTTTTAAGACGTCACTTTTTTTAAATGGACTTTATTTCTTTTCTTTGACAAATGTGTGTCGCGCGCCTCAACAACAGACAACACAGACAATTAAACATTTCATATTTAAAACAGATTTCTCTCGTGTTTGGTTTATTTTTAATTTGAGACAAATTCAAGTTGAATTATGTGCTTTATTTAATTTAAAATATGATTATTTTATTTTTCATGTTTAATTGTTTATTTGAAGCCCGTTTTAACCAGCCATGTAAACCTAAATCTGGGGATGTATTGTCCCTTCAGCTCCTTCCTCTGAATCCACTTCAGGCCTTTATTTTAACACGCGTCTCTTCTTTAAGAATGAAACCGGGAATTTAACGGATCAGCTCTTTAAACGCTGTTATTAATACATAAAACTAGTTTTCTTGCAGATTTACAGGCACAAACTAAACGTTTCTGCAGACATTAAACTCATGTGAACGTCCAGGGAAAATATTAAATTTAAGTGTTTAAATTAATTCTATTCTATTTAAATGTTTTTGAATTCCTCCGTGCTGAAGTTATGTGACTCCCGTCGTCGCTGCATGTTTCCCCCGTCTCCCCCCCCCTCTCCCGGGGGTCCCCAGGGTGGGGGGGTCGTAGGGGGGTGGGGGTGGTGTAACAGGATCTGTGTGTGTCTGTGTGTCACATCCAGCTGTGAGGCTGCAGCTGTTTGCCTCTTTCCTTTAAATGCTCCGTTTTCTGCATGAGGTTTGGTGCTGATGTTTAGATCTTATTGTTCTATATGTTCCTACCAAATGGTGCAATAGCCTACATACGACCTTTTTATTTTTTTACACTTTTTAGTTTTTTAACATGCAAATGTTGACAACTGTGTGTGTGAGTTTCTTGTGTGTGAATGTGAAATGTTTGGTAGATATATTTAATGTTTATTTAACATATATATTTCTTATGCAGCTGTTTGCTTTTTTCCTTTAAATGGGCCGTTTTCTGCACAAGGTTTGGTGCTGATGATCATGTTTGTAGTTTTCTCCAAATGTGAAATATTTACACACACACACACACACACACACACACACACACACACACACACACACACACACACACACACACACACACACACACACCAATAGATCTGAGCTTCACATTAAAGCTTTCATCTGAGTGTGACAGACATCACGATTTAGAGTTTAGTTCTTGGGTTGTAGCCCAGATATGTTGTAGGCTACTTACAGCCCCGTGTGGCCCATATTCAGAGAATCAACAGTAACGGTGATTTGACTGGGCTCGCTGGGGTTTCCACGACACCGCTCTGTGATTATGGTCTGTCGGTGCAGGTTTAAAGGAGCGTAGGAGAAGTCTAACGTTCTGGTTTGGTGCTACAGAAACAAATGGTGCAAAACATGAAAACCTTTTTTACACTTTTTAGCTTTTTAACATGTTGACAACTGTGTATGTGAGTTTGATGAGTGTGAATGCGAGATGTCTGGTATATTTAATGGATGTTTGACATATTTTTATAGTATGCAAGCAGCATGCGGCTGTTTGCCTTTTTCCTTTATTAAACGTGCCGTTTTCTGCATGAGGTTTGGTGCTGATGTTCAGATCTTAATGTTTGTAGTTTTCTCCAAATCTGAAATATTTCACACACACACTCACACACACACACACATCCAGTAGATGTGAGCTTTTCATTAAAGCATTCATCTGAATGTGACAGACGTCACTCTATCACGATATAGGGTTTAGTTATTGTGTATATACTGTATACAGTACGGGCCAAAAGTTTGGACACTCCTTCTCATTCAATGTGTTTCTTTATTTTCATGACTATTTACATTGTAGATTCTCACTGAAGGCATCAAAACTATGAATGAACACATATGGAATTATGTACTTAACAAAAAAGTGTGAAATAACTGAAAACATGTCTTATATTTTAGATTCTTCAAAGTAGCCCCCCTTTGCTTTTTTTGATAACTCTGCAAACCCTTGGTGTTCTCTCAATGAGCTTCATGAGGTAGTCACCTGAAATGGTTTTACCTTCACAGGTGTGCTTTGTCAGGGTTCATTAGTGGAATTATTTCCCTTATTAATAAAAAAGCAAAGGGTGGCTACTTTGAAGAATCTAAAATATAAGACATGTTTTCAGTTATTTCACACTTTTTTGTTAAGTACATAATTCCATATGTGTTCATTCATAGTTTTGATGCCTTCAGTGAGAATCTACAATGTAAAAGGAAACGCATTGAATGAGAAGGTGTGTCCTAACTTTTGGCCTGTACTGTATATGTTGTCCTTGTTGCACCGCGGGGCGGAGAGAAACCTATTGTGGGTTCCTCCTCTCTGTATGTTTGGCTCATATGTTTATAGAACTGGCAGGAACGCAGACTGGACTGGACACGACGCCGCTCTGTGATTATGGTCTGTCTGTGCACATTTAAAGGACCGTACGAGAAGTTTTATCTTCACACAGTTATGTCTTTAAATCAGAGTTTCTTTTAAACATTTTGCACACATTGGAGAGTCAGAAGAGACCGAGACTACAGAGACCAGTTCAGGCCTCATCCTCAGACCCAGACTGAATCTGTTTTCAGACCTGATCCAGAATCCAGTGGCCTGTTTGTTTGTCAGCCTGAGTTGGAGATGTGGCGTTGGTGGGGTCTGTGTTCCACCAAAACTAAATGTTATGAAGCCGTTGGGCTTGTTCTGATACCGGTGCCTTAACACCAGTGTTGTAGTCAAGACCACCTGAACCGAGACCAAGTCATCACCAAGACCAGGGTGTAGCGAGACTGTGAGGGGTTGAGACCGAGACTTTGAGAGGTCTAGACCGAGACTTTGAGGGGTCGAGACCGAGACTTTGAGGGATCGAGACCGAGACTTTGAGGGGTCGAGACCGAGACTTTGAGGGATCGAGACCGAGACTTTGAGGGGTCGAGACCCAGAATTAGAGGGGTCAAGACCGAGACTTTGAGGGATCGAGACCTAGACTTTGAGGGGTCGAGACCGAGACTTTGAGGGATCGAGACCGAGACTTTGAGGGGTCAAGACCGAGACTTTGAGGAATCGAGACCGAGACTTTGAGGGGGCGAGACCGAAACTTTGAGGGGTTGAGACCGAGACTTTGAGGGGTTGAGACCGAGACTTTGAGGGGTCGAGACCGAGACTTTGAGGGGTCGAGACCGAGACTTTGAGGGGTCGAGACCGAGACTTTGAGGGGTCGAGACCCAGAATTAGAGGGGTCAAGACCGAGACTTTGAGGGGTTGAGACCGAGACTTTGAGGGGTCGAGACCGAGACTTTGAGGGGTCGAGACCCAGACTTAGAGGGGTCGAGACCCAGACTTAGAGGGGTCGAGACCCAGACTTTGAGGGGTCGAGACCCAGACTTTGAGGGGTCTTATTATAAATGATATAATATAACCATACCTATATATAATATAACCAAAACTATATATACTATATCCATAACTATATATATTATATAACCATAACTACATATACTATAACTATAACTATATATAATATAAACATAACTATATATAATATAACATAACTATATATACTATAACCATAACTATATATAATATAACCATAACTATATATAATATAACCATAACTATATATATTATAACTATATACTATATATACTATAACCATGACTATATATACTATAACCATACCTATATATACTATAACCATAACTATATATAATATAACCATAACTATATATACTATAACCATAACTATATATAATATAACCATAACTATATATACTATAACCATAACTATATATAATATAAACATAACTATATAAAATATAACCACAACTATATATACTATAACCATAACTATATATAATATAACCATAACTATATATAATATAACCATAACTATATATACTATAACCATAACTATAAATAATATAACCATAACTATATATACTATAACTATAACTATATATAATATAACCATAACTATATATAATATAACCATAACTATATATAATATAACCATAACTATATATAATATAACCATAACTATATATAATATAAACATAACTATATATAATATAACCATAACTATATATACTATAACTATATACTATATATAATATAACCATAACTATATATAATATAACCATAACTTTATATAATATAAACATAACTATATAAAATATAACCACAACTATATATACTATAACCATAACTATATATAATATAACCATAACTATATATAATATAAACATAACTATATATAATATAACCATAACTATATATAATATAACCATAACTATATATACTATAAACATAACTATATATAATATAACCATAACTATATATACTATAACCATAACTATATATAATATAACCATAACTATATCATCTATAACTATATATTATATATACTATAACCATAACTATATATACTATAACCATACCTATATATACCATAACCATAACTATATATACTATAACCATAACTATATATAATATAACCATAACTATATATAATATAACTATATATAATATAACCATAACTATATATAATATAACCATAACTATATATAATATAACCATAACGATATATAATATAAACATAACTATATATACTATAACCATAACTATATATATTATAACCATAACTATATATAATATAACCATAACTATATATACTATAACCATAACAATATATAATATAACCATAACTATATAATATAACCATAACTATATATAATATAACTATAACTATATATACTATAAACATAACTATATATAATATAAACATAACTATATAATATAAACATAACTATATATAATATAAACATAACTATATATACTATAACCATAACTATATATAATATAACCATAACTATATATACTATAACCATAACGATATATAATATAACCATAACTATATATACTATAACCATAACTATATATAATATAAACATAACTATATATACTATAACCATAACTACATATAATATAAACATAACTATATATACTATAACCATAACTATATATAATATAAACATAACTATATATAATATAACCATAACTATACATAATGTAACTATAACTATATATACTATAACCATAACTATATATAATATAAACATAACTATATATAATATAACCATAACTATATATAATATAAACATAACTATATATACTATAACCATAACTATATATAATATAAACATAACTATATATACTATAACCATAACTATATATAATATAAACATAACTATATATACTATAACCATAACGATATATAATATAACCATAACTATATATAATATAACCATAACTATACATAATGTAACTATAACTATATATACTATAACCATAAGCCTGTAGGGCCCCGGTGGCCCCCGCTGTGGTACCCTGACCCCGGTTACCCCCAGTTACCCCCAGTTACCCCGTGCCCCCAGTGTAATCTCACCGTGTGATATGAATCCTGATTTCTCCCCGAGCCGTTTGATTGTGAAGGAAAGCAGATTAGATCCCCCCCCCCCCTCGGGGTCAGGCAGATTTACTCACCAACACCTCCGGGGTTCATATTAACAACAGGAAGGCTGCTTAACACAACCCACCGCCAAAATAAAACACATACCGAGCTACTGGAAACAGGAAGGCTGCTTAACACAACCCACCGCCAAAATAAAACACATACCGAAAGCTAATAAAAAGGCTGCTTAACACAACCCACCGCCAAAATAAAACACATAATGAAAGCATTGAAACAGGAAGGCTGCTTAACACAACCCACCGCCAAAATAAAACACATACCGAGCTAATGGAAACAGGAAGGCTGCTTAACACAACCCACCGCCAAAATAAAACACATACCGAGCTAATGGAAACAGGAAGGCTGCTTAACACAACCCACCGCCAAAATAAAACACATACCGAGCTAATGGAAACAGGAAGGCTGCTTAACACAACCCACCGCCAAAATAAAACACATACCGAAATATTGAAACAGGAAGGCTGCTTAACACAACCCACCGCCAAAATAAAACACATACCGAACTATTGAAACAGGAAGGCTGCTAAACACAACCCACCGCCAAAATAAAACACATACCGAACTAATGGAAACAGGAAGGCTGCTAAACACAACCCACCGCCAAAATAAAACACATACCGAACTAATGGAAACAGGAAGGCTGCTAAACACAACCCACCGCCAAAATAAAACACATACCGAACTAATGGAAACAGGAAGGCTGCTAAACACAACCCACCGCCAAAATAAAACACATACCGAACTAATGGAAACAGGAAGGCTGCTAAACACAACCCACCGCCAAAATAAAACACATACCGAGCTAAAGGAAACACGAAGGCTGCTAAACACAACCCACCGCCAAAATAAAACACATAATCATGACATCATGACGTCATGACATCATGACGTCATGTCTCTGCAGACTTTGACTTGTTGACTTGTGTCTTTTTGTCTTTACATCACAGATTTGTCAACCACCCCCCCTCCTTTAAGATGTCATTTGTATGTTAGTTGCAGTGAAGTTGTGAGAGTCGGAAAAGTCGCAAAAAAAGTTGCGAATTTTTTTTTTTGTAGTTCTTGAAACTTGTTTTTGGGGAGAATATTAATTATTACTATTAATTAATTACTCTGGGTTGAGTGTTGCTATAGTAACCAACAAGGCTCATGATGCTGCAGATGTTATAATGTGAACATGGCTGCTGGGTTTAAGAAACAAAATAATCATGTGTTGAATTAATCAAATATGAACACATATCTGTCAGTGTCAGTGGCTTGTTGTTTTTAGTGTTTCAGCAGTGTGTGTGTGTGTGTGTGTGTGTGTGTGTGTGTGTGTGTGTGTGTGTTTTTTAGTGTTTCAGCAGTGTGTGTGTGTGTGTGTGTGTGTGTGTGTGTGTGTAGTTTTTAGTGTTTCAGCAGTGTGTGTGTTTGTAGTTTTTAGTGTTTCAGCAGTGTGTGTGTGTGTGTGTGTGTGTGTGTGTGTGTGTGTGTGTGTGTGTGTGTGTGTGTCTGTGTGTGTGTGTGTGTGTGTGTGTGTGTGTGTGTGTGGTTTGTAGTGTTTCAGCAGTGTGTTTGTAGAAGCTCCCCCTGTCAGACCCATCCCATAATACATCTCAGTCATAGTTACCCTGTCTCTGTTCCCACGGTGACGGTGAGAAGTCTCGTGCATGCTCTGAGCGTGTTGGCTTTGGGATTACGTGGGGGGGGGTATCCATGGGGATAGGGGGGATGGGGGGGGGCAGAGTAAAGGTATCTATGGGGATGACCCTCTGCTGGCAGGAATGCCTTTAGGTCGGGAGGGGGGGTTCGGGGGGCAGCAGGTGCCTTTGTGAGTCCTGTCAGCCCCCCCCCCAGCCTGGAGACGCTTCACTCTGCTCCAGTCTCACCGTGCAGCTGAGACAGATGTTTGACCCCCCCAGACAGAATCTGTTACAGTAATTCATTAATTAAACTAATCTCACAAACGGAGACAACTAAGTTGGGAAAGAGACCAAAAAATAAACGGTGAAAAAGTTATAAAAGATAATTAATAATAAGTAATAAATGACCATAAATGTTGCCCAGAGCAACCAAAAGGTAGACCTGTTGCCCAGAGCAACCAGAAGGTAGACCTGAGCTACAGGTGTTCACCAGGGGTAGTGATGTCACTGGGAGGGATGTGATTGGTGCAGACAGACTGTTGTGTCACTTCCTGCTGAACAAGGCTTCTCCAGCTGGAGAGTAAGTACTGGAAAGTACTTCTACTCCAGTATCTGATGAAGGTTGAGTGTGACATCACAGGTCTGATGACATCACAGGTCGGATGACATCACAGGTCTGATGAAGGTCTAGTGTGACATCACAGGTCTGATGAAGGTCTAGTGTGACATCACAGGTCTGATGAAGGTTGAGTGTGACATCACAGGTCTGATGACATCACAGGTCTGATGAAGGTCTAGTGTGACATCACAGGTCTGATGAAGGTCTAGTGTGTGTATAACTATAACTTAAT
>NC_041341.1:3451458-3456458 GCF_004354835.1 Perca flavescens
TTCAACATCTCGGGTAAGTACTAATCCCAGAATGCACTGCTGAACACACACATATACACAGAAAAACACACACACAGAGACAGAAACACACACTAACATACACACACACACACTAACATACACACACAGACACAGAAACACACACTAACAGACACACACACTAACACACAGACACACACACAGAAATAAATTATAAAAATATAAAAAATAGTTCATTAAATAAAAAGTTATGAAATTTAAAAGACTGAAATAAATAATAAAAAAAACAAAATAAAAAAAGTTAAATGAATAAAAATTTTTTTAAATCAATTAAATAATAATAAAATAAAGTATAAAAAAAAAAACTGGACTCTTTGAATGAAATAATAAATAAAAAGAGATTAAAGATGACATTATAAAAAGCTGATGATGATGATGTCATCGTGTCGTTGATTTTTTTAAACAGGAAGTGCGTCCAGACTGAGCAGGACGCCGCCCTACCACCACTGCACCCTGCTGCACTCGGCCGATCGCTCCGCCCCGCCGCCCGTGCTCCGCCCCTCCTGCCCCGGTATCCATAGCAACGCCACTCCCAGCGTGCCCTCGCCGGTCGCCAACCTGCTGGACCACGATCCCACGCTGCAGTGGGACGAGCTGCTGGAAGCTCTGGTGCAGCAATACAACGCAGGTAATCACCAGACTACACCAGACTCCATGTAAATAATCAGGACTTTTAGTGTGTATAGAGCCAGCATATCTCCACCAGACTCCATGTAAATAATCAGGACTTTTAGCGTGTATAGAGCCAGCATATCTCCACCAGACTCCATGTAAATAATCAGGACTTTTAGCGTGTATAGAGCCAGCATATCTCCACCAGACTCCATGTAAATAATCAGGACTTTTAGCGTGTATAGAGCCAGCATATCTCCACCAGACTCCATGTAAATAATCAGGACTTTTAGCGTGTATAGAGCTAGCATATCTCCACCAGACTCCATGTAAATAATCAGGACTTTTAGCGTGTATAGAGCCAGCATATCTCCACCAGACTCCATGTAAATAATCAGGACTTTTAGTGTGTATAGAGCCAGCATATCTCCACCAGACTCCATGTAAATAATCAGGACTTTTAGTGTGTATAGAGCCAGCATATCTCCACCAGACTCCATGTAAATAATCAGGACTTTTTAGCGTGTATAGAGCCAGCATATCTCCACCAGACTCCATGTAAATAATCAGGACTTTTAGCGTGTATAGAGCCAGCATATCTCCACCAGACTCCATGTAAATAATCAGGACTTTTAGCGTGTATAGAGCCAGCATATCTCCACCAGACTCCATGTAAATAATCAGGACTTTTAGCGTGTATAGAGCCAGCATATCTCCACCAGACTCCATGTAAATAATCAGGACTTTTAGTGTGTATAGAGCCAGCATATCTCCACCAGACTCCATGTAAATAATCAGGACTTTTAGCGTGTATAGAGCCAGCATATCTCCACCAGACTCCATGTAAATAATCAGGACTTTTAGCGTGTATAGAGCCAGCATATCTCCACCAGACTCCATGTAAATAATCAGGACTTTTAGCGTGTATAGAGCCAGCATATCTCCACCAGACTCCATGTAAATAATCAGGACTTTTAGCGTGTATAGAGCTAGCATATCTCCACCAGACTCCATGTAAATAATCAGGACTTTTAGCGTGTATAGAGCCAGCATATCTCCACCAGACTCCATGTAAATAATCAGGACTTTTAGTGTGTATAGAGCCAGCATATCTCCACCAGACTCCATGTAAATAATCAGGACTTTTAGTGTGTATAGAGCCAGCATATCTCCACCAGACTCCATGTAAATAATCAGGACTTTTAGCGTGTATAGAGCCAGCATATCTCCACCAGACTCCATGTAAATAATCAGGACTTTTAGCGTGTATAGAGCCAGCATATCTCCACCAGACTCCATGTAAATAATCAGGACTTTTAGCGTGTATAGAGCCAGCATATCTCCACCAGACTCCATGTAAATAATCAGGACTTTTAGCGTGTATAGAGGCAGTCGAGTCATTTCATTCTGACCCTTTTAGAGTTCGGCTACGATGCCGTCATGGCGCCCGTGGACCCTGCGGACGAGCTGGCGTTCCCCGGGGTCGGCCAGCTCGCGGCGGAGCTGCGCGGCTGGGACTGGACCTTCGGCAGGACGCCGAAATTCAGCGTCCAATCGGTGCTGGACCTGAGGGACGCCACGGCAACCAGCTGCTCGGCGCGGCTGCGCGTGGAGGTGAAGGCCGGCCTGGTGCAGAGCTGCGAGCTGGACGTGCCCTCCCATTGGCTGCCCGGGGGCGCTGAGCGGCGAGCTGGCCGCCGCGCTGGTCGGGGACCGGTTTTGCCGGGCAGCGGGGCGGCGGCGGCCGTCGCCGTGGTGATGCGGGCGGAGAGCGGCGAGCGGCGGCGCCGGCTGCACCACCTCGGCGACGCACTCGTCTCCGCCATCGGCTGACGGGGAAAACTCTCAGAGAACTCCAGCTGTTATTATATAGTCATCTGGTGCAGACAGACAGGCAGGCAGACAGACAGGCAGGCAGGCAGGCAGACAGGCAGACAGGCAGACAGACAGACAGACAGACAGGCAGACAGGCAGACAGACAGACAGACAGACACACAGAGAGACAGGTAGACAGACAGACAGACAGACAGAGAGACAGACAGGCAGAGAGACAGACAGGCAGACACACAGAGACACAGACAGACAGGCAGGTAGGCAGACAGACAGACAGACAGACAGACAGACAGACAGACAGACTGACAGAGAGACAGACAGGCAGGCAGGCAGACAGAGAGACAGACTGACAGGCAGGCAGGCAGGCAGGCAGACAGAGAGACAGACAGGCAGGCAGACACACAGACAGGCTGACAGAGAGAAAGACAGACAGAGAGACAGACAGGCAGGCAGACAGACAGACAGACAGACACACAGACAGGCAGACAGACAGACAGACAGACTGACAGGCAGGCAGGCAGGCAGACAGAGAGACAGACAGGCAGGCAGACACACAGACAGGCTGACAGAGAGACAGACAGACAGACAGACAGGCAGACAGACAGACAGAGAGAGACAGACAGACAGGCAGGCAGACAGACACACAGACAGACAGACAGGCAGACAGACAGACAGACAGACTGACAGGCAGGCAGGCAGACAGAGAGACAGACAGACAGACAGGCAGGCAGACAGACAGACAGACAGAGACAGACAGACAGACAGACAGGCAGGCAGTCAGACAGACATTTAATGATTGTTTTTTAATGGATGAATAAAACAGTTGCCAACATTTTCATTATTTTATGCTTTTATTTATTATTATTATTATTATTATTAAGTATTATTATTATTATTATTAAGTATTATTTCTGTGCCTTCCTGCTGTGATAAATACTTTAAAAAAAAATGTCATATAAATAAAGTAAATTCAGCCCTGCCCTTTCAAAATAAAAGTATGACGTCCTCATTTAAACTGACAAATTATTAATATATTTAGTATTTTATGTTATTTGTATTATTAGGTAGTTTGTTCCTTGCTTTCCTACTGTGACAAAAACACAAACATCGTCTCAAATAAATGGAAAAAACAATGAAAAACGTGGCAATTTCAGCGCTGACCTTTCAAAATAAAAGCACAACGGTCTCATTGTAACTGTGACAAATCAAATCGGTATTCGTTGCCTTGTTATAATGACGTTATTCTTGATTATTTGAAACATTTTTGGGTCAAACATATGGCGAACCTCGCACCGATTGTGTCGCAGTACGCATGCGCACTTCTCCCAATTCGAACCATGCGTGCTGCTGGGAACTCTGCCGCAGAATGGACCGGAAGAGGTGTCACTCTGATGGCTTTTCCTGGAACCAAAATGCAATAAAATGAAAAATACAATGTAATTTACTTAGATGTTAGTGACATCTGATATTTTTATAAATTACAGATATATTAATATATTAATACATTTATTCAGCTAATATTTTTAAATTGTATTATTACGTTTTAATAAGTAACTATTTAGATGTTTAAGTTAATTGTTACATATAAAATAATATTTTTACTGGGTTTTTTTCAAACTATGTTTTGGGGTTTTTTTTTTTTTTTGTTAATTTAAAATAGAAAAAGTTAAAAATTCAACAAAAATAAATCTGTAATTTTAGATTTTTGGAATTAAAAGTAAATTTAAAAAATAAAAACAAAGAAACATGAATATTTACACAAGATTTTTACAGTGTAAAACACTGTGTGTGTGTGTGTGTGTGTGTGTGTGTCTGTCTGTGTGTTTTTCTGTGTGTGTGTGTGTGTGTGTGTGTGTGTGTGTGTGTGTGTGTCTGTATGTGTGTGTGTGTGTGTTTCTGTGTGTGTGTGTGTGTCTGTGTGTGTTTCTGTCTGTGTGTTTCTGTCTGTGTGTGTGTGTGTGTGTGTGTTTCTGTCTGTATGTATGTCTGTGTCTGTGTGTGTGTGTTTCTCTGTGTGTGTTTCTGTGTGTGTTTGTGTCTGTATGTGTGTGTGTTTCTGTGTGTGTGCATGTGTGTTTGTGTGTTTCTGTGTGTGTGTGTGTGTGTGTGTGTGTGTGTGTTTTGTGTTTCTCTCTGTATGTTTGTGTGTTTGTGTTTGTGTGTTTCTGTATGTGTGTGTCTATGTGGGTGTGTCTGTGTGTGTGTGTGTGTGTGTGTGTGTGTGCGTGTGTATGTGTGTCTCTGTGTGTGTGTCTCTGTGTGTGTGTCTATGTATGTGTGTGTGTCTCTGTGTGTGTGTGTGTCTCTGTGTGTGTGTGTGTCTCTGTGTGTGTCTCTGCGCCACATCATCGATTTCTATCATAGGAGTTATGGTTTTTCTTCCTTCATTTAGAATGTTTCTATGGAAACGGCGGCTGCTGCGCGTTCGCAGATTCATCGGTGTGAGGAGAAACAGTCCGCGGAGTGAGACCTCCCCGCTGCGTGCGCGTCACTAGGCGATCTCTGTCTGGACGTGA
>NC_041341.1:3476458-3478958 GCF_004354835.1 Perca flavescens
AGTAGGAGCTAGGGTACTAGACTATGGGACAGTAGGAGCTGGGACACTAGACTATGGGACAGTAGGAGCTGGGGCACTAGACTATGGGACAGTAGGAGCTAGGGTACTAGACTATGGGACAGTAGGAGCTGGGACACTAGACTATGGGACAGTAGGAGCTAGGACACTAGACTATGGGACAGTAGGAGCTAGGGTGCTAGACTATGGGACAGTAGGAGCTAGGACACTAGACTATGGGACAGTGGGAGCTAGGACACTAGACTATGGGACAGTAGGAGCTAGGACACTAGACTATGGGACAGTAGGAGCTAGGGTGCTAGACTATGGGACAGTAGGAGCTGGGGCACTGGACTATGGGACAGTAGGAGCTAGGGGTACTAGACTATGGGACAGTAGGAGCTAGGACACTAGACTATAGGACAGTAGTGGGAGCTGGGGCACTAGACTATGGGACAGTAGGAGCTGGGACACTAGACTATGGGACAGTAGGAGCTAGGGAAACAGACGATGGGACAGTAGGAGCTAGGGTACTAGACTATGGGACAGTAGGAGCTAGGACACTAGACTATGGGACAGTAGGAGCTAGGACACTAGACTATAGGACAGTAGGAGCTGGGGCACTAGACTATGGGACAGTAGGAGCTGGGGTACTAGACTATGGGACAGTAGGAGCTGGGACACTAGACTATGGGACAGTAGGAGCTAGGGTACTAGACTATGGGACAGTAGGAGCTGGGGCACTAGACTATGGGACAGTAGAAGCTGGGGCACTAGACTATGGGACAGTAGGAGCTAGGGTACTAGACTATGGGACAGTAGGAGCTAGGGTACTAGACTATGGGACAGTAGGAGCTAGGACACTAGACTATGGGACAGTAGGAGCTGGGGCACTAGACTATGGGACAGTAGGAGCTAGGAAACTAGACTATAGGACAGTAAGAGCTAGGGGTACTAGACTATGGGACAGTAGGAGCTGGGGCACTAGACTATGGGACAGTAGGAGCTAGGACACTAGACTATGGGACAGTAGGAGCTAGGGTACTAGACTATGGGACAGTAGGAGCTAGGGTACTAGACTATGGGACAGTGGGAGCTAGGACACTAGACTATGGGACAGTAGGAGCTGGGGCACTAGACTATGGGACAGTGGGAGCTAGGACACTAGACTATGGGACAGTGGGAGCTAGGGTACTAGACTATGGGACAGTGGGAGCTAGGACACTAGACTATGGGACAGTAGGAGCTGGGGCACTAGACTATGGGACAGTAGGAGCTAGGACACTAGACTATAGGACAGTAGGAGCTGGGGCACTAAACTATAGGACAGTAGGAGCTAGGGCACTAGACTATAGGACAGTAGGAGCTAGGACACTAGACTATAGGACAGTAGGAGCTGGTGCACTAGACTATAGGACAGTGGGAGCTAGGGTACTAGACTATGGGACAGTAGGAGCTAGGACACTAGACTATGGGACAGTGGGAGCTAGGGTACTAGACTATGGGACAGTAGGAGCTAGGACACTAGACTATGGGACAGTAGGAGCTAGGACACTAGACTATGGGACAGTAGGAGCTAGGGTACTAGACTATAGGACAGTAGGAGCTGGGGCACTAGACTATAGGACAGTAGGAGCTAGGGTACTAGACTATAGGACAGTAGGAGTTAGGGTACTAGGAGTTAGAGCACTAGGAGCTGGGGCACTAGGAGCTAGGACACTAGACTATAGGACAGTAGGAGTTAGGGTACTAGGGGTTAGAGCACTAGGAGTTAGGGCACTAGGAGCTAGGACACTAGACTATAGGACAGTAGGAGTTAGGGTACTAGGAGTTAGGACACTAGGAGTTAGGGCACTAGACTATAGGACAGTAGGAGTTAGGGTACTAGGAGTTAGGACACTAGGAGTTAGGGCACTAGGAGCTAGGACACTAGACTAGGACAGTAGGAGTTAGGGCACTAGGAGTTAGGACACTAGGAGTTAGGGCACTAGGAGCTAGGACACTAGACTATAGGACAGTAGGAGTTAGGGCACTAGGAGTTAGGACACTAGGAATTAGGGCACTAGGAATTAGGGCACTAGGAGCTAGGACACTAGACTATAGGACAGTAGGAGTTAGGACACTAGGAGTTAGGACACTAGGAGTTAGGGCACTAGGAGTTAGGGCACTAGGAGTTAGGGCACTAGGAGTTGGGGCACTAGGAGTTAGGACACTAGGAGTTGGGGCACTAGGAGTTAGGACACTAGACTATAGGACAGTAGGAGCTAGGAGTTAGAGCACTAGGAGTTATAGCACTAGGAATTAGGAAACCAGGAGTTGGGGCACTAGGAGTTAGGGCACTAGGAGCTAGGACACTAGACTATAGGACAGTAGGAGCTAGGGTGCTAGGAGTTAGGACACTAGACTATAGGACAGTAGGAGTTAGGGCACTAGGAGTTAGGACACTAGACTATAGGACAGTAGGAGTTAGGGCACTAGGAGTTAGGGCACTAGACTATAGGAC
>NC_041341.1:3491458-3492538 GCF_004354835.1 Perca flavescens
GCTGTCTCCAGTAACTGGTGTGTATTGGTGGGTGTGTGTAGGCTGTCTCCAGTAACTGGTGTGTATTGGTGGGTGTGTGTAGGCTGTCTCCAGTAACTGGTGTGTGTTGGTGAGTGTGTGTAGGCTGTCTCCAGTAACTGGTGTGTATTGGTGAGTGTGTGTAGGCTGTCTCCAGTAACTGGTGTGTATTGGTGGTTGTGTGTAGGCTGCCTCCAGTAACTGGTGTGTATTGGTGGGTGTGTGTATTGCCTCCAGTGGTGTGTATTGTGGGTGTGTAGGCTGTCTCCAGTAACTGGTGTGTATTGGTGGGTGTGTGTAGGCTGTCTCCAGTAACTGGTGTGTATTGTGTGTAGGCTGTGTAACTGGTGTATTGGTGGGGCTGTCTCCAGTAACTGGTGTGTATTGGGTGGGTGTGTGTAGGCTGTCTCCAGTAACTGGTGTGTATTGGTGAGTGTGTGTAGGCTGTCTCCAGTAACTGGTGTGTATTGGTGGTGTGTGTAGGCTGTCTCCAGTAACTGGTGTGTATTGGTGGTGTGTGTAGGCTGTCTCCAGTAACTGGTGTGTATTGGTGGGTGTGTGTAGGCTGTCTCCAGTAACTGGTGTGTATTGGTGAGTGTGTGTAGGCTGTCTCCAGTAACTGGTGTGTATTGCGTGTGTAGGCTGTCTCCAGTAACTGGTGTGTAGTGTGTAGGCTGTCTCCAGTAACTGGTGTGTATTGGTGAGTGTGTGTAGGCTGTCTCCAGTAACTGGTGTGTATTGGTGAGTGTGTGTAGGCTGTCTCCAGTAACTGGTGTGTATTGGTGAGTGTGTGTAGGCTGTCTCCAGTAACTGGTGTGTATTGGTGAGTGTGTGTAGGCTGTCTCCAGTAACTGGTGTGTATTGGTGAGTGTGTGTAGGCTGTCTCCAGTAACTGGTGTGTATTGGTGAGTGTGTGTAGGCTGTCTCCAGTAACTGGTGTGTATTGTGGTGTGTAGGCTGTCTCCAGTAACTGGTGTGTATTGGTGGGTGTGTGTAGGCTGTCTCCAGTAACTGGTGTGTATTGGTGAGTGTGTGTAGGCTGTCTCCAGTAACTGGTGTGTA
>NC_041341.1:3493038-3503038 GCF_004354835.1 Perca flavescens
ACATACACAGACAAACACACACACAGACAGACACACAGACAGACACACACACACACACACACACACACACACACACACACACACACACACACAGACACAGACACACACACACAGACAGACACAGACAGACACACACACACACACACACAGACACACACACACACACACACACACACACACACACATACATACAGACAAAAACACACACAGACAGACACACACACACAGACACACACACACACACACAGACACACACACACACACACACACACACACACACACACACAGACAGACACACACACACACACACACACAGACACACACACACACACAGACAGACACACACACACACACACACATACATACACAGACAAACACACACACAGACAGACACACACACACACACACAGACACACACACACACACACAGACAGACACACACACACACACACACACACATACATACACAGACAAACACACACACAGACAGACACACACACACACACACACACACACACACACACACACACAGACACACACACACACACACACACACACATACATACACAGACAGACACACACACACACACACACACACACACACAGACAGACACAGACACACACACACACACACACACACACACACACACATACACAGACAAACACACACACAGACAAACACACACACAGACAGACACACCCAGACACACAGACACACACATATGGGGGGGGGCAGTATACTCAGTCAGTAGGGGGTTGGGTTGGGAACTGGAGGGTTGCTGGTTCAAGTCCCCATGCATACGGACCAAAGTGTGGTGGTGGACTGGTAGCTGGAGAGGTGCCAGTTCAACTCCTGGGCACTGCCAAGGTACTCTTGAGCAAGGCACCGAACCCCCAACTGCTCGGGGCGCCTCTCCATGTGCCCCCCCACTCTGACATCTCTCCGTAATGCACGTAGAGGTGAGTGAAAAACATTGTAATTTCCCCTCGCAGGATTAATAAAGTATACATTATATATAGCCCAGCTCCACCTATGTAGCCCAGCTCCACCTATGTAGCCCAGCTCCACCTATGTAGCCCAGCTATATACACAGACTGTAGGACACTAGGTGGTTCAGCCTGAGACAGCTAGCTCAGGGGACAGACTGGAGGACACTAGGTGGTTCAGCCTGAGACAGTTAGCTCAGGGGACAGACTGGAGGACACTAGCTGGTACAGCCTGAGACAGCTAGCTCAGGGGACAGACTGGAGGACACTAGCTGGTTCAGCCTGAGACAGCTAGCTCAGGGGACAGACTGGAGGACACTAGGTGGTACAGTCTGAGACAGTTAGCTCAGGGGACAGACTGGAGGACACTAGGTGGTACAGTCTGAGACAGCTAGCTCAGGGGACAGACTGGAGGACACTAGGTGGTACAGTCTGAGACAGTTAGCTCAGGGGACAGACTGGAGGACACTAGGTGGTACAGTCTGAGACAGCTAGCTCAGGGGACAGACTGGAGGACACTAGGTGGTACAGTCTGAGACAGTTAGCTCAGGGGACAGACTGGAGGACACTAGCTGGTTCAGCCTGAGACAGCTAGCTCAGGGGACAGACTGGAGGACACTAGGTGGTACAGTCTGAGACAGTTAGCTCAGGGGACAGACTGGAGGACACTAGGTGGTACAGTCTGAGACAGTTAGCTCAGGGGACAGACTTTAGGACACTAGGTGGTACAGCCTGAGACAACTAGCTCAGGGGACAGACTGGAAGACACTAGGTGGTACAGCCTGAGACAGCTAGCTCAGGGGACAGACTGGAGGACACTAGCTGGTACAGCCTGAGACAGCTAGCTCAGGGGACAGACTGGAGGACACTAGCTGGTTCAGCCTGAGACAGCTAGCTCAGGGGACAGACTGGAGGACACTAGGTGGTACAGTCTGAGACAGTTAGCTCAGGGGACAGACTGGAGGACACTAGGTGGTACAGTCTGAGACAGCTAGCTCAGGGGACAGACTGGAGGACACTAGGTGGTACAGTCTGAGACAGTTAGCTCAGGGGACAGACTTTAGGACACTAGGTGGTACAGCCTGAGACAGCTAGCTCAGGGGACAGACTGGAGGACACTAGGTGGTTCAGCCTGAGACAACTAGCTCAGGGGACAGACTGGAAGACACTAGGTGGTTCAGCCTGAGACAACTAGCTCAGGGGACAGACTGGAAGACACTAGGTGGTTCAGCCTGAGACAGCTAGCTCAGGGGACAGACTGGAGGACACTAGGTGGTTCAGCCTGAGACAGCTAGCTCAGGGGACAGACTGGAGGACACTAGGTGGTTTAGCTTGAGACAGCTAGCTCAGGGGACAGACTGGAGGACACTAGGTGGTTCAGCTTGAGACAGCTAGCTCAGGGGACAGACTGGAGGACACTAGGTGGTACAGTCTGAGACAGCTAGCTCAGGAGACAGACTGGAGGACACTAGGTGGTACAGCCTGAGACAGCTAGCTAGCTCAGGGGACAGACTGGAGGACACTAGGTGGTACAGTCTGAGACAGCTAGCTCAGGAGACAGACTGGAGGACACTAGGTGGTACAGCCTGGGACAGCTAGCTAGCTCAGGGGACAGACTGGAGGACACTAGGTGGTACAGTCTGAGACAGCTAGCTCAGGGGACAGACTGTAGGACACTAGGTGGTACAGTCTGAGACAGCTAGCTCAGGGGACAGACTGTAGGACACTAGGTGGTACAGTCTGAGACAGCTAGCTCAGGGGACAGACTGTAGGACACTAGGTGGTACAGCCTGAGACAGCTAGCTCAGGGGACAGACTGGAGGACACTAGGTGGTACAGTCTGAGACAGTTAGCTCAGGGGACAGACTGGAGGACACTAGGTGGTACAGTCTGAGACAGCTAGCTCAGGAGACAGACTGGAGGACACTAGGTGGTACAGCCTGAGACAGCTAGCTCAGGGGACAGACTGGAGGACACTAGGTGGTACAGTCTGAGACAGCTAGCTCAGGGGACAGACTGTAGGACACTAGGTGGTTCAGTCTGAGACAGCTAGCTAGCTCAGGGGACAGACTGGAGGACACTAGGTGGTACAGTCTGAGACAGTTAGCTCAGGGGACAGACTGGAGGACACTAGGTGGTACAGTCTGAGACAGTTAGCTCAGGGGACAGACTGTAGGACACTAGGTGGTTCAGCCTGAGACAGCTAGCTCAGGGGACAGACTGGAGGACACTAGGTGGTTCAGCCTGAGACAGCTAGCTCAGGGGACAGACTGTAGGACACTAGGTGGTTCAGCCTGAGACAGCTAGCTCAGGGGACAGACTGGAGGACACTAGGTGGTTCAGCCTGAGACAGCTAGCTCAGGGGACAGACTGGAGGACACTAGGTGGTACAGCCTGAGACAGCTAGCTCAGGGGACAGACTGGAGGACACTAGGTGGTTCAGCCTGAGACAGCTAGCTCAGGGGACAGACTGTAGGACACTAGGTGGTTCAGCCTGAGACAGCTAGCTCAGGGGACAGACTGGAGGACACTAAGTGGTTCAGCCTGAGACAGCTAGCTCAGGGGACAGACTGTAGGACACTAGGTGGTTCAGCCTGAGACAGCTAGCTCAGGGGACAGACTGTAGGACACTAGGTGGTTCAGCCTGAGACAGCTAGCTCAGGGGACAGACTGGAGGACACTAGGTGGTACAGCCTGAGACAGCTAGCTCAGGGGACAGACTGTAGGACACTAGGTGGTTCAGCCTGAGACAGCTAGCTCAGGGGACAGACTGTAGGACACTAGGTTGTTCAGCCTGAGACAGCTAGCTCAGGGGACAGACTGGAGGACACTAGGTGGTTCAGCCTGAGACAGCTAGCTCAGGGGACAGACTGGAGGACACTAGGTGGTACAGCCTGAGACAGCTAGCTCAGGGGACAGACTGTAGGACACTAGGTGGTTCAGCCTGAGACAGCTAGCTCAGGGGACAGACTGGAGGACACTAGGTGGTTCAGCCTGAGACAGCTAGCTCAGGGGACAGACTGGAGGACACTAGGTGGTTCAGCCTGAGACAGCTAGCTCAGGGGACAGACTGGAGGACACTAGCTGGTACAGCCTGAGACAGCTAGCTCAGGGGACAGACTGGAGGACACTAGCTGGTTCAGCCTGAGACAGCTAGCTCAGGGGACAGACTGGAGGACACTAGGTGGTACAGTCTGAGACAGCTAGCTCAGGGGACAGACTGGAGGACACTAGGTGGTACAGTCTGAGACAGCTAGCTCAGGGGACAGACTGTAGGACACTAGGTGGTACAGTCTGAGACAGCTAGCTCAGGGGACAGACTGTAGGACACTAGGTGGTACAGTCTGAGACAGCTAGCTCAGGGGACAGACTGTAGGACACTAGGTGGTACAGCCTGAGACAGCTAGCTCAGGGGACAGACTGGAGGACACTAGGTGGTACAGTCTGAGACAGTTAGCTCAGGGGACAGACTGGAGGACACTAGGTGGTACAGTCTGAGACAGCTAGCTCAGGAGACAGACTGGAGGACACTAGGTGGTACAGCCTGAGACAGCTAGCTCAGGGGACAGACTGGAGGACACTAGGTGGTACAGTCTGAGACAGCTAGCTCAGGGGACAGACTGTGGGACACTAGGTGGTTCAGTCTGAGACAGCTAGCTAGCTCAGGGGACAGACTGGAGGACACTAGGTGGTTCAGTCTGAGACAGTTAGCTCAGGGGACAGACTGGAGGACACTAGGTGGTACAGTCTGAGACAGTTAGCTCAGGGGACAGACTGGAGGACACTAGGTGGTTCAGCCTGAGACAGCTAGCTCAGGGGACAGACTGGAGGACACTAGGTGGTTCAGCCTGAGACAGCTAGCTCAGGGGACAGACTGGAGGACACTAGGTGGTTCAGCCTGAGACAGGCTCAGGGGACAGACTGGAGGACACTGGAGGTGGTTCAGCCTGAGACAGCTAGCTCAGGGGACAGACTGGAGGACACTAGGTGGTTCAGCCTGAGACAGCTAGCTCAGGGGACAGACTGGAGGACACTAGGTGGTTCAGCCTGAGACAGCTAGCTCAGGGGACAGACTGGAGGACACTAGGTGGTTCAGCCTGAGACAGCTAGCTCAGGGGACAGACTGGAGGACACTAGCTGGTTCAGCCTGAGACAGCTAGCTCAGGGGACAGACTGGAGGACACTAGGTGGTTCAGCCTGAGACAGCTAGCTCAGGGGACAGACTGGAGGACACTAGGTGGACAGTCTGGAGACAGACTCAGGGGACAGACTGGGACACTAGGTGGTACAGTCTGAGACAGCTAGCTCAGGGGACAGACTGGAGGACACTAGGTGGGTACAGTCTGAGACAGCTAGCTCAGGGGACAGACTGTGGGACACTAGGTGGTACAGTCTGAGACAGCTAGCTCAGGGGACAGACTGGAGGACACTAGGTGGTACAGCCTGAGACAGCTAGCTCAGGGGACAGACTGGAGGACACTAGGTGGTACAGTCTGAGACAGCTAGCTCAGGGGACAGACTGGAGGACACTAGGTGGTACAGTCTGGAGACAGCTAGCTCAGGGGACAGACTGGAGGACACTAGGTGGTACAGTCTGAGACAGCTAGCTCAGGGGACAGACTGGAGGACACTAGGTGGTTCAGTCTGAGACAGCTAGCTCAGGGGACAGACTGGGGACAGACTGGTTCAGGACACTCAGGGGACAGGTGGACACTAGGTGGTTCAGCCTGAGACAGCTAGCTCAGGGGACAGACTGGAGGACACTAGGTGGTTCAGCCTGAGACAGCTAGCTCAGGGGACAGACTGGAGGACACTAGGTGGTTCAGCCTGAGACAGCTAGCTCAGGGGACAGACTGGAGGACACTAGGTGGTTCAGCCTGAGACAGCTAGCTCAGGGGACAGACTGGAGGACACTAGGTGGTTCAGCCTGAGACAGCTAGCTCAGGGGACAGACTGGAGGACACTAGGTGGTTCAGCCTGAGACAGCTAGCTCAGGGGACAGACTGGAGGACACTAGGTGGTTCAGCCTGAGACAGCTAGCTCAGGGGACAGACTGGAGGACACTAGGTGGTTCAGCCTGAGACAGCTAGCTCAGGGGACAGACTGGAGGACACTAGGTGGTTCAGCCTGAGACAGCTAGCTCAGGGGACAGACTGGAGGACACTAGGTGGTTCAGCCTGAGCCTGGGACAGACTAGCTCAGGGGACAGACTGGAGGACACTAGGGTGGTTCAGCCTGAGACAGCTAGCTCAGGGGACAGACTGGAGGACACTAGGTGGTTCAGCCTGAGACAGCTAGCTCAGGGGACAGACTGGAGGACACTAGGTGGTTCAGCCTGAGACAGCTAGCTCAGGGGACAGACTGGAGGACACTAGGTGGTTCAGCCTGAGACAGCTAGCTCAGGGGACAGACTGGAGGACACTAGGTGGTTCAGCCTGAGACAGCTAGCTCAGGGGACAGACTGGAGGACACTAGGTGGTTCAGCCTGAGACAGCTAGCTCAGGGGACAGACTGGAGGACACTAGGTGGTTCAGCCTGAGACAGCTAGCTCAGGGGACAGACTGGAGGACACTAGGTGGTTCAGCCTGAGACAGCTAGCTCAGGGGACAGACTGGAGGACACTAGGTGGTTCAGCCTGAGACAGCTAGCTCAGGGGGGACTGGAGGACACTAGGTGGTTCAGCCTGAGACAGCTAGCTCAGGGGACAGACTGGAGGACACTAGGTGGTTCAGCCTGAGACAGCTAGCTCAGGGGACAGACTGGAGGACACTAGGTGGTTCAGCCTGAGACAGCTAGCTCAGGGACAGACTGGAGGACAGACTGAGACAGCTAGAGGGGACAGACTGGAGGACACTAGGTGGGTCAGCCTGAGACAGCTAGCTCAGGGGACAGACTGGAGGACACTAGGTGGTACAGCCTGAGACAGCTAGCTCAGGGGGACAGACTGGAGGACACTAGGTGGTACAGCCTGAGACAGCTAGCTCAGGGGACAGACTGGAGGACACTAGGTGGTACAGCCTGAGACAGCTAGCTCAGGGGACAGACTGGAGGACACTAGGGTGGTTCAGCCTGAGACAGCTAGCTCAGGGGACAGACTGGAGGACACTAGGTGGTTCAGCCTGAGACAGCTAGCTCAGGGGACAGACTGGAGGACACTAGGTGGTTCAGCCTGAGACAGCTAGCTCAGGGGACAGACTGGAGGACACTAGGTGGTTCAGCCTGAGACAGCTAGCTCAGGGGACAGACTGGAGGACACTAGGTGGTTCAGCCTGAGACAGCTAGCTCAGGGGACAGACTGGAGGACACTAGGTGGTTCAGCCTGAGACAGCTAGCTCAGGGGACAGACTGGAGGACACTAGGTGGTTCAGCCTGAGACAGCTAGCTCAGGGGGGACAGACTGGAGGACACTAGGTGGTTCAGCCTGAGACAGAGCTCAGGGGACAGACTGGAGGACACTAGGTGGTTCAGCCTGAGACAGCTAGCTCAGGGGACAGACTGGAGGACACTAGGTGGTTCAGCCTGAGACAGTTAGCTCAGGGGACAGACTGGAGGACACTAGGTGGTTCAGCCTGAGACAGCTAGCTCAGGGGACAGACTGGAGGACACTAGGTGGTTCAGCCTGAGACAGCTAGCTCAGGGGACAGACTGGAGGACACTAGGTGGTACAGCCTGAGACAGCTAGCTCAGGGGACAGACTGGAGGACACTAGGTGGTTCAGCCTGAGACAGCTAGCTCAGGGGACAGACTGGAGGACACTAGCTGGTTCAGCCTGAGACAGCTAGCTCAGGGGACAGACTGGAGGACACTAGGTGGTACAGCCTCAGCCAGGGGACAGACAGGACACTAGGTAGTTCAGCCTGGGACAGAGCTCAGGGGACAGACTAGGACACTAGGTGGTTCAGCCTGAGACAGCTAGCTCAGGGGACAGACTGGAGGACACTAGGTGGTTCAGCCTGAGACAGCTAGCTCAGGGGACAGACTGGAGGACACTAGGTGGTTCAGCCTGAGACAGCTAGCTCAGGGGACAGACTGGAGGACACTAGGTGGTTCAGCCTGAGACAGCTAGCTCAGGGGACAGACTGGAGGACACTAGGTGGTTCAGCCTGAGACAGCTAGCTCAGGGGACAGACTGGAGGACACTAGGTGGTACAGCCTGAGACAGCTAGCTCAGGGGACAGACTGGAGGACACTAGGTGGTTCAGCCTGAGACAGCTAGCTCAGGGGGGGACTGGAGGACACTAGGTGGTTCAGCCTGGACACTAGCTGGGACAGACTGGAGGAGGTGGTTCAGCCTGAGACAGCTAGCTCAGGGGACAGACTGGAGGACACTAGGTGGTACAGTCTGAGACAGTTAGCTCAGGGGACAGACTGGAGGACACTAGGTGGTTCAGCCTGAGACAGCTAGCTCAGGGGACAGACTGGAGGACACTAGGTGGTTCAGCCTGAGACAGCTAGCTCAGGGGACAGACTGGAGGACACTAGGTGGTACAGTCTGAGACAGCTAGCTCAGGGGACAGACTGGAGGACACTAGGTGGTTCAGCCTGAGACAGCTAGCTCAGGGGACAGACTGGAGGACACTAGCTGGTACAGTCTGAGACAGTTAGCTCAGGGGACAGACTGGAGGACACTAGCTGGTACAGCCTGAGACAGCTAGCTCAGGGGACAGACTGTAGGACACTAGGTAGTTCAGCCTGAGACAGCTAGCTCAGGGGACAGACTGTAGGACACTAGGTGGTTCAGCCTGAGACAGCTAGCTCAGGGGACAGACTGGAGGACACTAGGTGGTTCAGCCTGAGACAGCTAGCTCAGGGGACAGACTGGAGGACACTAGGTGGTTCAGCCTGAGACAGCTAGCTCAGGGGACAGACTGGAGGACACTAGGTGGTTCAGCCTGAGACAGCTAGCTCAGGGGACAGACTGGAGGACACTAGGTGGTTCAGCTTGAGACTGAAAGTGGAAGAAACTGATGATTGGTGCTTTGTCTGACTGGTTATCTGAGGGTCGGAGTCATGTTATGCTCAAATGATTCCTGTTTCAGAGTTCACACACACACACACACACACACACACACACACACACACACACACACACACACACACACACACACACACACACACACACACACACAGGAAGGATTAAGATTTGGATCATAAAGATAAGAGCAGATTTTCCACTGGGAGCTGAACACACAAACATTAAACTGCTGCAGAGACACAGATGTACTGCTGCTAACATACGCTTTTACATTTTATTATATATATATATATATATACAGTACAGGCCAAAAGTTTGGACACACCTCATTCAATGCGTTTCCTTTTTATTTTCATGACTATTTACATTGTAGATTCTCACTGAAGGCATCAAAACTATGAATGAACACATATGGAATTATGTACTTAACAAAAAGTGTGAAATAACTGAAAACATGTCTTATATTTTAGATTCTTCAAAGTAGCCACCCTTTTTTTTTTTGATAACTCTGCAAACCCTTGGTGTTCTCTCAATGAGCTTCATGAGGTAGTCACCTGAAATGGTTTTACCTTCACAGGTGTGCTTTGTCAGGGTTCATTAGTGGAATTATTTCCCTTATTAAAAAAAAAAAGCAAAGGGTGGCTACTTTGAAGAATCTAAAATATAAGACATGTTTTCAGTTATTTCACACTTTTTGTTATACATAATTCCATATGTGTTCATTCATAGTTTTGATGCCTTCAGTGAGAATCTACAATGTAAATAGTCATGAAAAAAAAAAAAAATAAAGAAACACATGGAATGAGAAGGTGGGTCCAAACCTTTGGTTTGTACTATATATATATATATATATATATATATATATATATATATATATATATATATATATATATATATATATATATATATACATATATATGTGTGTAAACATATGTTTTATGTAAGTAAATATAAATAAATATATATATATGTATATATATATATATATATATATATATATATATATATATATATATATATATATATATATATATGTGC
>NC_041341.1:3508038-3510538 GCF_004354835.1 Perca flavescens
GGCCATTCAAGTCCAGCTACATGTTCAATCTGTTCAATGCTGATTGGTCTGGTGGTGGTGGGGACCCTAAACTATACACAACATGGCCGCTGTTACAACATCTGGTCTGAAACATCAGAATGAATACGAGTTGAGCACGAAGGAATCTCCAGACAGCAGCCAGAATGCAGCAACTTCAGGTACAGCAAAGGAAGGACAGTCCCTGTTTACTTCATTCATGTGTTTGCTCTGTTCATGGACAGAGGATGGGAGGAGGAGGCAGCACAATCTCAACCAGGGGATTCAGGATTTGCCCGAACCCCAAAAATCTGTGTTTGGTGCATCCCTATGAAAGTGACACATATTTGAAGGGAGTTCCGTAAGTTTCTGTCATGATGACAAAGCAGCAGAACAACGTTTGGAGACATTAACTCTGTGGAAACCAAGACATTTTTGGATCTGTACACCTGCAACTTTGTGTTTTTCTGGGTCGAAATTTCAACATTTTATTGTTCTTTTTCTACACTTTTCAACATATTTATTGAAATTTTTTTGTCACTTTTTGTCGTTTTTTTCCCCGATGTTTTTCACTTTTTTTTAAACAAGTTTTTATCACCTTTGGCGATGTTTTTGATGTTTTTTTGTCGCTTTTTCCAATTTCTTTGGTCACTTTTTTCAGCATTTAAAATAAAATGGTAATGGGCGAAGGGGGGGGGGGTTCTGAGCGGGTAAAGACAAGTTAAAGATAAGAAGAAAAACACACCAAAAAACATCAATAAACGTATGAAAATAATGCAATAAGGCGACAAAATGGCAAAAAAAAAAAGAATTGACAAAATGTGACAAAACTGTTGAAGAAAAAAGAAAACGAGACAAAATCCCAAAAACTATGTTGGAGAAAGTGTCAAAAACGACAACACAATTTCAAAAAAGCGTCAAAAACTTCGGAAAAGTCGACCAACAGTTGAAATCGGGCACCAAACTGTTGCGATGCTTTCTAACCTGAAGGGGAGGGAGTAACTTTGAGTTCAACATTCTGGGGGGGGGGGGTCCCGGGATAAGTCTGCACGGATTTAACAAAAGAACGACCGAAACATGACACAAAAACCTTGGTAAAAAAACCAAAAGGACGACAAAAAATTGTCCAAAGAAGTGTCAAAACCCCGGAAAAGCACTTGAACATTTTATTTTGTGCTACACGTGTCAGAAAAGGCAACAAAAACTGTCCCAAAAAACTGTTAACCCCCCTATCCCCCCGTATATCCACCTATGAGTGTGTGAGCAGTGATGTGGTTCCAGATGTGTGGAGGAAAGTTCTTACCGTCTACGAGAACCATACAGGAACACTCAGCGGAGCCGGCTGAGTTCTCGGCTCTGCATTTATACTGTCCTTCATCCTCTGGCAGAGCTTTACCGATCGTCAGAGAGCACAGGTCTGCATTTATACTGTCCTTCAATCAACAATATGAACACAGAGCTGCAACACAACACAACAATATGAACACAGGCAGCTGTAACACAACACAGGAACACCGCCTGCAACACAACACAACACAACGATATGAACACAGGCAGCTGCAACACAACACAACAATATGAACACAGGCAGCTGCAACACAACACAACAATATGAACACAGGCAGCTGTAACACAACACAACAATATGAACACAGGCAGCTGCAACACAACACAACACAACGATATGAACACAGGCAGCTGTAACACAACACAACAATATGAACACAGGCAGCTGCAACACAACACAACAATATGAACACAGGCAGCTGTAACACAACACAACACAACGATATGAACACAGGCAGCTGTAACACAACACAACAATATGAACACAGGCCGCCTGTAACACAACACAACAATATGAAAACAGGCAGCTGCAACACAACACAACAATATGAACACAGGCAGCTGCAACACAACACAACAATATGAACACAGGCCACCTGTAACACAACACAACACAACGATATGAACACAGGCAGCAGCAATACAACACAACAATATGAGCACAGGGCGCCTGTAACACAACACAACACAACGATATAAGCACAGGCCACCTGTAACACAACACAACGATATGAACACAGGTCGCTGCAACACAACACAACAATATGAGCACAGGCCGCTGCAACACAACACAACGATATGAACACAGGCAGCTGGAACACAACACAACACAACGATATAAGCACAGGCAGCTGGAACACAACATGACACAACGATATGAGCACAGGCAGCTGCAACACAACACAACGATATGAACACAGGCAGCTGGAACACAACATGACACAACGATATGAGCACAGGCAGCTGCAACACAACACAACGATATGAACACAGGCCGCCTGCAACACAACACAACAATATGAACACAGGCCACCTGTAACCCAACACAACAAAATGAACACAGGCCACCTGTACACACAACACAACACAATGAAGAACACAGGCCTGAACACAACCTGTACAGGCAGGCAATATGAACACAGGCCACCTGCAACAC
>NC_041341.1:3523038-3535538 GCF_004354835.1 Perca flavescens
CTCAGACACGTCTGTGCCTTCCGTTCTTATTCTTTATTTTCTTTTTACTTAAGGACAACACACATTAATCAACATTTCTGTAAATGTGCCAGTGTTAGCCAGCCGGCTAATTTTCAACTGTAGTCCTTCTGGCCAGATGATTTTAGACCAGAGCAACAACGCATCCGTGACGGCTAGTGGCCTCGCTAAATAGTGGTCACCATTATAGGCGCACACAAATCATGGCGCTAATATGCGAGGAAACTGGTTCCGGGTTTTGTACTATAAATTAATAGTATTTTATAGCAAAGTTATAAATTGACTATTTTAATCTCATGATTATTTTATGTCAACATACTACAACCTACTGTCATTAAAAGTAAAATCAATAGGCTATAAGGCTGTGTCACAGCACAAACACGACTGACCCTCTTACACTAGGGTTCGCGATAATGACAAATAGTCTATTGCATGATTATATTATTATTTTATGTTAACACGTGTTTTGGACACTCGGGTGAAGAGAGGGGCAGAGCTGTCAACCGATCACCATCTGGTGGTGAGTTGGGTCTGGGGGGTGGGGAAGACTCTGGACAGACCTGGTAAGCCCAAACGTGTAGTGCGGGTAAATTGGGAACGTCTGGAGGAGGCCCCTGTCCGACAGACTTTCAACTCACACCTCCGGGCGGAGCTTTTCGTGCATCCCTGTGGAGGCTGGGGGCATTGAACCCAGTGGACAATGTTCAAAGTTTCCATTGCTGAAGCTGCGGCGAGGAGCTGTGGTCTTAGGGTCTTAGGTGCCTCAAGGGGCGGTAACCCACGAACACCGTGGTGGACACCAGTGGTCAGGGAAGCCGTCCGACTGAAGAAGGAGTCCTTCCGGGATATGTTATCTCGGAGGACTCCGGAGGCAGTTGCAGGGTACCGAAGGGCCCGAAGGGCTGCAGCCTCTGCCGTGAAAGAGGCAAAGCAGCGGGTGTGGGAGAAGTTTGGAGAAGACATGGAGAAGGACTTTCGGTCGGCACCAAAGTGTTTCTGGAAAACTGTTCGCCACCTCAGGAGGGGGAAGGGGAACCATCCAAGCTGTGTACAGTAAGGATGGGACACTGTTGACCTCCACTGAGGAGGTAATAGGGCGGTGGAGGGAGCACTTTGAGGAACTCCTGAATCCGACTAATACGCCCTCTATGTTAGAGGCAGAGCTGGAGGATAACGGGGATTGTCGTCGATTTCCCAGGCGGAAGTCACTGATGTAGTCAAACAACTACACAGTGGCAAAGCCCCGGGATTGATGAGATCCGTCCAGAAATGCTCAAGGCTCTGGGTGTGGAGGGGTTGTCCTGGTTGACACGCCTCTTCAACATTGCGTGGAAGTCTGGGGACGGTGCCAAAGGAGTGGCAGACTGGGGTGGTGGTTCCTCTTTTTAAAAAGGGGGGACCAGAGGGGTGTGCCAATTATAGGGGTATCACACTTCTCAGCCTCCCTGGTAAAGTCTACTCCAAGGTGCTGGAAAGGAGGGTTCGGCCGATAGTCGAACCTCGGGTTGAGGAGGAACAATGCGGATTCCGTCCTGGTCGTGGAACAACGGACCAGCTCTTCTCTCGCAAGGATCCTGGAGGGAGCCTGGGAGTATGCCCAACCGGGTCTACATGTGTTTTGTGGATTTGGAGAAGGCGTATGACCGGGTCCCCGGGAGATACTGTGGGAGGTGCTGCGGGAGTATGGGGTGAGGGGGTCTCTACTCAGGGCCATCCAATCTCTGTATGACCAAAGTGAGAGCTGTGTCCGGGTTCTCGGTAGTAAGTCGGACTCGTTTCAGGTGAGGGTTGGCCTCCGCCAGGGCTGCGCTTTGTCACCAATCCTGTTTGTAATATTTATGGACAGGATATCGAGGCGTAGTCGGGGTGGGGAGGGGTTGCAGTTTGGTGGGCTGGGGATCTCATCGCTGCTCTTTGCAGATGATGTGGTCCTGATGGCATCATCGGCCTGCGACCTTCAGCACTCACTGGATCGGTTCGCAACCGAGTGTGAAGCGGTTGGGATGAGGATCAGCACCTCTAAATCGGAGGCCATGGTTCTCAGCAGGAAACCGATGGAATGCCTTCTCCAGGTAGGGAATGAGTCCTTACCCCAAGTGAAGGAGTTCAAGTACCTTGGGGTTTTGTTCGCGAGTGAGGGGACAATGGAGCGGGAGATTGGTCGGAGAATCGGGCGCAGCGGGTGCGGTATTGCATTCAATCTATCGCACCGCCAGGACGAAAAGAGAGCTGAGCCAGAAGGCAAAGCTCTCGATCTACCGGTCAGTTTTCGTTCCTACCCTCACCTATGGTCATGAAGGCTGGGTCATGACCGAAAGAACGAGATCCAGGGTACAAGCGGCGAAATGGGTTTCCTCAGGAGGGTGGCTGGCGTCTCCCTTAGAGATAGGGTGAGAAGCTCAGTCATCCGTGAGGAGCTCGGAGTAGAGCCGCTGCTCCTTTGCGCGTCGAAAGGAGCCAGTTGAGGTGGTTCGGGCATCTGGTAAGGATGCCCCTGGGCGCCTCCCTAGGGAGGTGTTCCAGGCACGTCCAGCTGGGAGGAGGCCTCGGGAAGACCCAGGACTAGGTGGAGGGATTATATCTCCAACCTGGCCTGGGAACGCCTCAGGATCCCCAGTCGGAGCTGGTTAATGTTGCTCGGGAAAGGGAAGTTTGGGGTCCCCTGCTGGAGCTGCTCCCCCCGCGACCCGACACCGGATAAGCGGACGAAGATGGATGGATGGATGGATGGTTAACACGCTCAGTCAAAACCTTCCGTTGCAAATTGTGAAAGATTGTGGACATGTCTTAACAGACGGGATAATAAATTGCATTCGGTACGGTTTATACAGGGTACACCGAGGATTCTTTAAATTAAATTTAAGAGTTTTTAATACTACCATATATATATAATGTATATAATTCCACCTAGGATGAAATTGAATGCCAACTTCACAGCCTTATAATTAAAAAAATGTGTGGATTTTAGGCCTGAGAAAAGAATGATTTACCAGGTAATGACATTTTATTATAATACTCAACAATCATATTTAGTTCACAATAGCTTTGTAAGGTGTGTTTGTAATCTAATAGCATCAAATAATGAAGTATTTGTTGCATGAATCGCTCTTATGCTATGAAACTTAAAAAAATAAATAGGATGATTAAAAAAATGAAATGTGTGCAGTAAGCACTGGCTAGATAAGACAATATAATGTAATATAATAAGCCAATGTAAATGCCAATTGCATCAGTGACTGGTTCATCCCGTCCTGCTATGCGTCTAAAGGCTGCTGCAGCGGGAATAAAGAGTTGGGCTCCGGGTTTGTTTTGTGATCGGCACATCCGGGCGATACCGTCAAATGTGCGTTAGCTTGTTGGCTGCGTTTCAAACACACCCTACCAAAGGTGGAGCACTGCCGACACCGTCATCGTCAATCACAACCCTCTCTCCGTTGCTAGCTGACCAGGAACCGGCAGGCGGGTCTTCCAGCCTCGTCCGCCAGCTGGTCCGCATCTCTGGCCAGACCTTCAGACACTTGTCCATTCGACGAGCTAACGATAGCTTAGTAGCACGTTGCGAGACGTTTTGTTTTCTTTCCTGATAGCTGATTGATCTGCGCCCGAGCTTGGATGTTTAGGGCCAGAGCTTTCTCACCATGTCCACGGATTTAAGATAAAACATCACGTTACGCCGTTATTATTGTTATAGCCTAGCTACATCCATGTGTCCCGCACACTCCACGCATCCACGTCATGGTCCGCGCATACTCCACGGTCAAGAGCGTAAAGAAAAACACTGACGCAAATACACGAGTTTAGGCGCTGTATCCCAGGTTGCGCCATAACTTTACACAAATGCACTTCAGTTCAGCCTGGGCCTTTCCGAGGTTTCTTCCCAAAAGGGAGTTTTTCCTCGCCATTGTCGCACTGCTTGCTCTTGAGGGAATTACTGTAATTGCTGGAATTGTTGGGTCTTTGTAAATTATAGAGTGTGGTCTAGACCTACTCTATCTGTAAAGTGTCTCGAGATAACTCTTGTTATGATTTGATACTATAAATAAAATTGAATTGAATTGAAATTTCCACCGGAAGTTGTTGTCACAGCGTCTGCCGGTGTAAACACAGCGATTTCGATGCTAGCTTGGGAACGCGGTTCTACTACTTTGACTGGAGATGGCGCTACTCTCCTCCACCCGAATTCAGTGCAGAACTGGGAGGATAACATGACGACGTGGCCCAGCATAACATAACGTACAGCAAGATTTGCTCCTACTTCGTGCAATCCATGGCAATAGATGGAAAAGCAATGGACAATCTGAAAGCCTCCGAGGCATATCAATATCTGCACAGCAACAAAGTCGGTTGTGTCACGTCATACAAACATGATCGTTTGTCGTTTGTCTGAAAGCAAATGTAGAGCCTAGCCAGTGTTTGAGGAGATTGAGAAGGTTACAAAAGCCCAGAGCAAAGAACAGGTCTGGCATGATGCGCAGAGAGTGCGTGTCACAGCGAGCATGGCTAGAAGGTGCACATTCGCTCAACCACGGCGCCTGACAAGTTTTTGTCAGAACACTTATACCCATCCTTCCGTGGCAATGCCGCAACCCGTCAAGGAGCGGAGCGGGAGGAACTTGCAAGGGACTATATGGAAACTCTGGGCAACAGCATTGAAACCAAAGGCTTAGTGGTGTGCGAAAAGGAACCGTGGCTTGCAGCATCTCCCGATGGAGTGATAAACAAAGACATTCTGTTGGAGATCAAATCACCTGTGATGGGAAACAAGTCACTTGCAGAATTTTTGGCAACAAAGAACTGCGAAATCACAACTGTGGCAAACGGAGATAGGGTAGATTACCATATTGCCTGCAATGGTCCAAAAGGCTACTACATGCAGGTACAAATTGGGATGCACTGCACAGGGCTTCAGCACTCCAAGTTGGTGATCTGGAACAAAACTGAGCACCTAGAAATCAAAGTAGCCCACGACCAAGGCTTTGTCCAGGGGCATATCATAAGGCCACGACCAAGGCTTTGTCCAGGGGCATATCATAAGGCCACGACCAAGGCTTTGTCCAGGGGCATATCATAAGGCCACGACCAAGGCTTTGTCCAGGGGCATATCATAAGCCCACGACCAAGGCTTTGTCCAGGGGCATATCATAAGGCCACGACCAAGGCTTTGTCCAGGGGCATATCATAAGGCCACGACCAAGGCTTTGTCCAGGGGCATATCATAAGGCCACGACCAAGGCTTTGTCCAGGGGCATATCATAAGGCCACGACCAAGGCTTTGTCCAGGGGCATATCATAAGGCCACGACCAAGGCTTTGTCCAGGGGGCATATCATAAGGCCACGACCAAGGCTTTGTCCAGGGGCATATCATAAGGCCACGACCAAGGCTTTGTCCAGGGGCATATCATAAGGCTGCGCACATTCTACTTTGCCCACATGCTCCTGAAAATTGTTGATGATTTTGTTGAGGGAAGGTTACAGTTCTGCAGTAATTATCTCAGCATTTTAAAACCAAAATAAACTCCCTTATTTAGGTCATGCCCACAGGAGCCAACAGATGTCCGTTGTTTACATAATGCACAATTTACATTATCTCTTTATGCTGTGCAATGTATCAGTGTGCCTGTACTGTTTGAGAGAAAATAAAGTTTGATGTAATTTGATTTAATTTAATTATTGCACTGAACTACGATCATGAATGATAGGCCTTATGTTCCTTAGAGTGCTACAATTTCTTTTAACACAGTTCATCAATCATAGTAAGCTCATACTGTACATAAGTAACACTGGATTAATTAATTGTTTTGAGGAAACTAAACAAATGGCTTCTACAAAAAAGATTGCGTGTTTAATCCTAACAGGTATTAAAAAGTAAAATACAAAAGCAGCCCACACAATTACATGACTATGAAAATATTCATGTATAATATTAAAAAATACAATGCATGCAGTATTTGTTGTGTTTATCTGTATTTAATGAACAACATGGCTGGGTGTTGGTAGACAGGGACACAGGGCAAGATGCTAAACCTCACTGATCAGTGGACTCTTCAGGTTAACTAGGCCAGCACAGATGGTTAAGTGTGTGTGTGCGTGTGTGTGTGTGTCAGGGTACCCGCGGGGTCTTAAAAGCATTGAAAAAGTCTTACATTTGATCGTCTCAAATTAAGGCTTTAAAAGCCTTTGATTTGGTATACAAAGTCTTGGATTTCGTTACAAAGGTCTTATATTGTTTTGCCTTTCCTATGATTAAGTTCATACCGTAACAAAATGAACTGTTACTAATGTAGGCTAATTAAAAACTGACCGGAGCCCGTCGCTGGACCTACCGGAGGACAGAGACACAAAACACGCCTCTCTGACCGGTACCGGGGGGGTTAGCAGTTAAACTGATCGGAGGATGTGATGAATGTGTCGGTGTGTCGAGCCTGGCTGGCCACTCGGCGCCTTCAGTCAAAGCTCAAGATAACAGCTGTTAGCCTAGGCTAACGGATTATTAGCTAGCCAAACACCGAGCGGCTCCATTAATCTGCTCGGTGCGTCTTATACCAAACGGAGCGAGCCGCCGCCGGACTCTAACATCTGTTGATCCGTGCAGGACTTCACTGTGAGCCGACTGTTTAGAGACCATGTGACCGGCGGGTAACGTTAAAGGTTCGCTGCTACTGTAGCGGAGCTGCAAGGAAACCAGGGCTCTCAAGTGTCACACATTGAGCGTGACTGTCACGCACTCCCGCCACACGTTGTATTTCTCACGCGGAAAAACTATTTATAACATATTTAATATTCTGCAGCGCCCAGAAGTTTTCTGGTGCGCCGCTCTCACTATGGAACTGACAGGAATCAGGCGTGTCTCCCCTGGAGCTCTTAGTCAAGCCTGCCACTTATCAGCCAATCAAAAAAATAGAAAGGGGCTATACATATACAATAGCCAATCAGAAAATAGTACTATTGTATCTGGGTAAGATTTAACGCAACAACCAATGAGAAAAAAGCATAGAGCAGCGTACAGACACTTCCCTAAACGTTCCCAAACAGGGCTCGGAGTCTGTCAGAAGGTCTGAGATCTACCGTATCAGAAGGTCTGAGATCTACCGTATCAGAAGGTCTGAGATCTACCGTATCAGAAGGTCTGAGATCTACCGTATCAGAAGGTCTGAGATCTACCGTATCAGAAGGTCTGAGATCTACCGTATCAGAAGGTCTGAGATCTACCGTATCAGAAGGTCTGAGATCTACCGTATCAGAAGGTCTGAGATCTACCGTATCAGAAGGTCTGAGATCTATCCTATCAGAAGGTCTGAGATCTACCGTATCAGAAGGTCTGAGATCTACGTATCAGAAGGTCTGAGATCTACCGTATCAGAAGGTCTGAGATCTACCGTATCAGAAGGTCTGAGATCTATCCTATCAGAAGGTCTGAGATCTATCCTATCAGAAGGTCTGAGATCTACCGTATCAGAAGGTCTGAGATCTACCGTATCAGAAGGTCTGAGATCTACCGTATCAGCACAGCAATCACGTAATGCACAGCAGACTATGGTGCAGGTATTATTATTATATTTATTTTTCTCCAAATATCACGACTCCTCCAAATCTCAGAGAACACAGATATATTTTGAATGTGCACAAAGTTTTGAACATTAGCAGAAATCTTGCTCAAAACACATCTGAAATATTACAGTCCAGGGGTGTATTAATTAATTAAAATGAATGAATTTATCATTGAGGTGAATAATTGTCATATGCACATTTAAGGAGGTTACTTCCTCAACAAAAGTTGTCCCAGCCTGTCCTTAAAACGTAAGAGCTCTGAGTAAATGCTGTACTGAGCTGTGTGTTTTCAGTGTTAAACACAGCTGCAGCTATTCATGCAGACTGTTGTTGGTGATCTCCAGAGGTGGAAGACTTACTCACATCATGTATTTCAGTCAAAGTAGAAAAAACTGTGTTGTAGAGTTACAAATTACTTGTCAGTTACAAGTCCTGCATTCAACATTGTCCTTAAGTAAAATATACTGTACTTAAAGTACCAAAAGTAAAAGTGCTCATTATGCAGTGTAATATATCTTATATTATTGGATTATATTATATTATTATGCCACATCATATCTCTGTGAGATGGACTTTTCAGCTGTAGCTTCACTGAAAACAAAGTACAGATCTCAGCTGAACATTGAGCATGACTTGAGAGTGGCAGTATCAAGCCTGCAAACCCAGTTTGAGAAATCGTCCGATGCAAAACAGGCTCATTGCAGCCACGAATGCAGGGATAAACAGACCTGTCTTGCCAAATGGATTTCTCTTCTTTTCTTTTTTTAACAGATTGCAAAGTTTTAAGTTTATTTATTTTCTATTTTTGAACTTGATACAAATTTTAACACAGCTGTACTTTTATTTTCTTTATTTTTGAACTTGTTGTTATTGGATGTAGATTGTTAGTTTGTATTTAGATACAACTTGTTACTATACTGATACTAGTTGTTCAATAAATTGGAACAGTTTAAGCTTGTTGCGTATTTCATTAGCATTGTGTTGGGCCGATGGGGGCAGGTGGGGCTTGAAAATTCCACCTTGTCCAAAGTGGGGAATGACTGAAAAAGTTTGAGAACCACTGACCTAACATATCATATCTGTTTCCAGGGAAACAGAGCGAAGGCAGAAAATCCATGTTATGTTGTTCTTTACAAAAACACACACACACACACACACACACAGAGACACACATACATACAGAGAGACACACACACAGGGCTTCCCCTTACATATCCATAGTCACCAACACATTATTGACCAATAGAAAACGTTCCACTTCATAAAAGATGTTGTATTCATAACCAGTGTTCAGGCTGGACTGACGGAGAGAAGGAACGAAGGGCTGAACCCTCTGGGATGGACAGCATGTAAAGAGGATGTGAAGAGGTGGATGATAGATGATGCATGATAGATTATGGATGGGTTCATGGATGGTGTGTGTGCATGTGTGTGTGGGGGGAGGGTGGGGGTTTAATCCTACATCACTGGAGATCACAGGATTAGTTCATGTTGCTGCTGACCACAAACATCTGCTAATATTTGTATATATTTGTCTGTATGTGTGTGTCTGTATGTGTGTGTCTGTTTGTCTGTCTGTGTGTGTCTGTCTGTGTGTGTGTGTGTGTGTGTGTGTGTGTGTGTGTGTGTGTGTGTCTGTGTGTGTGTGTGTGTGTGTGTGTGTATGTGCGTGTGTATCTGAGTGTGTGTGTCTGTGTGTGTGTGTGTGTGTGTGTGTGTGTGTGTGTGTGTCTGAGTGTGTCTGTCTGTCTGTGTGTGTGTGTATCTGAGTGTGTGTGTCTGTGTGTGTGTGTGTGTGTGTGTGTGTGTGTGTGTGTGTGTCTGAGTGTGTCTGTCTGTCTGTGTGTGTGTGTGTGTGTGTGTGTGTGTGTGTGTGTGTGTGTGTGTGTGTGTGTGTGTGTGTGTGTGTGTGTGTGTGTGTGTGTGTTCCCTCACCTCAGGTTGATCCAGTAGTCTCCAGCGTGATGCCTTCTAACTCTCCTGATGAAGAACAAGATTATTTAAAGTGTGAATGTTCACGATTCTTCAAGTTCAATTTAAGACTTTCAATATGAATTTAATGCCAACTTCAGGGTCATTAAATGGACAATCAGCGTAGATTTCAAGCCCAAGGGAAGACACAAACAAGGGAAAAAAACGTCAAAAAATTCAAAAGAACGTCAAAAAAGCGACAAAAATGTTAAAAAATTTAAAAAAAGGCAAAAAACGTCCCCAAAAATGTAAAAGAAACAACAAAAACTTAAAAAGCTACCAAAAGGTAACAGTATGTGCATGTAAACGCAGTCAGGGTTGCTCTGGGATCTAAAGATATATTTAAACCTCGTGTTGTTTGATTTATCAGAAATATGGGTTTCTTTGACCCAAAATGCCCAAACATAACATGAGTCCTTTCATTGGATTTTGGGTATTTTATTAAATGGTTTTAAAACAGCGTCTGTGATCCTCTGATCTCAACTACTAGTCCAAATCATTCATCATTTCTGCACTTTTTAATTCGTTTTGTTCAGATTATTTTTTGGGTTTTCCCACCTTTATATTCGATAGGGACAGCTAGGTGAGAAAGGGGGGGGGGAGACATGCAGGAAGTCCTCACAGGTCGGACTCGAAACCTGGAGCTCTGCGTCGAGGCATAACCCTCTCAGTATATGTGCGCCTGCTCTACCGACTGAACCAACCCAGCCACAATTTCTGCCTTTTTAACTCATAAATTAGGTTTATTGAGCCAAAAATGCTGAAAAAAAGCACAAAAATACAATTTCACATTTGACTTAGATGGACAACAAGTTATGTGTGTATATATATATATATATATATATATATATATATATATATATATATATACACACACACATACTCACCTAAAGGATTAATAGGAACATCCTAAGACCGTGTTTGACCCCCTTTCACCTTCAGAACTGCATTAATTCTTGGTGGCATTGATTCAACAAGGGGCTGGAAGCCTTCTTTAGAAATATTGGCCCATATTGAGAAGATAGGGTCTTGCAGTTGATGGAGATTTGGGGGATGCACATCCAGGGCACCAAGCTCCTGTACCACCACATCCCAAAGATGTTCTATTGGGTTGAGATCTGGTGACTGTGGGGGCCATTTTAGTACAGCGACCTCATCGTCATGTTCAAGAAACCAATTTGAGGATCAGAGGATGGGTCCATGGTGGTCATAAAGAGATGGACATGGTCAGAAACAAGGCTCAGGTAGGCTGGGGCATTTAAACAATGCTAACAATTGTTAGTAAGGGCCCTAAAGTGTGCCAGAAAACATCCCCCACACCATTACATCCCCACCAGCAGCCTGCCCAGTGGTAACAAGGCATGATGGATCCATGTTCTCATTCTGACTCTACCATCTGAATGTCTCAACAGAAATCGAGACTCATCAAACCACAAACCACAAACATTTTTACAGTCTTCAACTGTCCAATTTTGGCGATCTCGTGGAAATTGTAACCTCATGTTCCTATTTTTAGTGGAGATGAGTGCAGCATACTGGATGTTTTTCCTTTTTCAGACCATTCTTTGTCAACCCTAGAAATGGTTGTGGGTGAGAATCCCAGTAACTGAGCAGACCAGCCCGTCTGGCACCAACAACCATGCCACGCTCAAAGCTGCTTAGATCCCCTTTCTTTCCCATTCTGACATTCAGTTTGGAGTTCAGGAGATTGTCCTGAATGGGGACCACACCCCTAAATACATTGAAGCAGCTGCCATGTGATTGGTTGATTAGATAATTGCATTAATGAGAAATCTTACAGGTGTTCCTAATAATCCTTTAGGTGAGTATATATATATATATATATATATATATATATATATATATATATATATATATATATTGTTGTCCATCTAGGTCAAACATGAAATTGTATTTTTGTGCTTTTTTCAAAAAATTTTGCTCAATAAACCTAATTTATGAGTTTATATATAAGTAAGAAATTGTGTCCAGGTTGGCTCATTGGGTAGAGCAGGCACATATACTGAGAGGGTTATGCCTCGACTTACCTATTACTATTTTGGTATATATATATATATATATATATATATATATATATATATATATATATATATATATATATATATATATATATGTAGGAGCCACATACTGTATGTTGATTATGGTCTCACTACATTACATGTCATTTTAGCTGAAGCTTTTATCCAAAGCTATGTGCGCTATATATGTCAGAGGTCACTGGAGCAGCTAGGGGTTAAGTGCCTTGCTCAGGGACACATTGGTTGATGTATCTCAGAGGGGAGCGACACAGTTTCTGTTGACCGCCACACTAACGCACTTATTTGGTAACTGCAGTACTAGTTGTATTTTACGTGTGGAGGATTAAATCATTGCAGTACGTCACAGTGAGCTAGGGCTGCTCGATTATGGAAAAAAACATACTCACGATTATTTCTGTCAATATTGAAGTCACGATTATTTAACACAATTTCTATTGAATTCGGGAAAGATGTTGCAGTTATTGAACTTAAAAATTAAAGCAACAGTAAAAAGAAAAAATAACTGTGAAATTTGTAGGGCTGTCCTCGACTAAAGAACTTCTTAGTCCACTAACACTTATAGGATTTAGTCGACTAATCGATTAGTTGATTTAATTGACAGATCTGTGAGCTTTGAGAGGTGGTTAAGACTAGAAAAGCACAATATAAATGTAGTTAATTAACCATCTGTAAAACTGAGTTTCTCCACAATTAATCCTGCAAAAGCACCACTTTAAATCTTGTGTTCACCATAAATGTCCTCAGAAGTTTCTTGGAAATAAGTAATTAAGCATGAATAAGCATAAAAAATGACTAATCGACTAAAGAAATCTTAATCGACTAATCGACTAAGAGGTGGCAGCCCTGGAGATTTGCCTTAATAATTGTCCTATTGATACTTTTTCATTCAGAACACGAGAGAA
>NC_041341.1:3545538-3553038 GCF_004354835.1 Perca flavescens
ATTAATGAATGATTGACAGATGAATGATTGATGAATGATTGGCTGATGAATGATTGACTGATGAATGATTGGCTGATGAATGACTGGCTGATGAATGATTGGCTGATGAATGATTGGCTGATAAATGATTGATGAATGATTGGCTGATGAATGATTGGCTGATAAATGATTGATGAATGATTGGCTGATGAATGATTGACTGATGAATGATTGGCTGATGAATGATTGATGAATGATTGGCTGATGAATGATTGACTGATGAATGATTGACTGATGAATGATTGGCTGATAAATGATTGACTGATGAATGATTGGCTGATGAATGATTGATGAATGATTGGCTGATGAATGATTGGCTGATGAATGATTGGCTGATGAATGATTGACAGATGAATGATTGACTAATGAATGATTGACAGATGAATGATTGACAGATGAATGATTGGCTGATGAATGATTGGCTGATGAATGATTGATGAATGATTGGCTGATGAATGATTGATGAATGATTGGCTGATGAATGATTGACTGATGAATGATTGATGAATGATTGGCTGATGAATGATTGATGAATGATTGGCTGATGAATGATTGACTGATGAATGATTGGCTGATGAATGATTGGCAGATGAATGATTGGCTGATAAATGATTGGCTGATAAATGATTGGCTGATAAATGATTGGCTGATAAATGATTGGCTGATGAATGATTGGCAGATGAATGATTGGCTGATAAATGATTGGCTGATAAATGATTGACTAATGAATGATTGACAGATGAATGATTGACAGATGAATGATTGATTAATGAATGATTGACAGATGAATGATTGGCTGATGAATGATTGATGAATGATTGGCTGATGAATGATTGATGAATGATTGATGAATGATTGGCTGATGAATGATTGACAGATGAATGATTGACTGATGAATGATTGACTGATGAATGATTGGCTGATGAATGATTGGCTGATAAATGATTGGCTGATGAATGATTGGCTGATGAATGATTGATGAATGATTGGCTGATGAATGATTGATGAATGATTGGCTGATGAATGATTGACTGATGAATGATTGACTGATGAATGATTGGCTGATGAATGATTAGCTGATAAATGATTGATGAATGATTGGCTGATGAATGATTGGCTGATAAATGATTGATGAATGATTGGCTGATGAATGATTGACTGATGAATGATTGGCTGATGAATGATTGGCTGATAAATGATTGGCTGATGAATGATTGGCTGATGAATGATTGATGAATGATTGGCTGATGAATGATTGGCTGATAAATGATTGATGAATGATTGGCTGATGAATGATTGGCTGATGAATGATTGGCTGATGAATGATTGGCTGATGAATGATTGGCTGATGAATGATTGACTAATGAATGATTGACAGATGAATGATTGACAGATGAATGATTGGCTGATGAATGATTGATGAATGATTGACTGATGAATGATTGGCTGATGAATGATTGATGAATGATTGGCTGATGAATGATTGGCTGATGAATGATTGGCTGATGAATGATTGACAGATGAATGATTGACTAATGAATGATTGACAGATGAATGATTGACAGATGAATGATTGGCTGATGAATGATTGGCTGATGAATGATTGATAAATGATTGGCTGATGAATGATTGATTAATGAATGATTGACAGATGAATGATTGGCTGATGAATGATTGATGAATGATTGGCTGATGAATGATTGATGAATGATTGGCTGATGAATGATTGACTGATGAATGATTGATGAATGATTGGCTGATGAATGATTGATGAATGATTGGCTGATGAATGATTGACTGATGAATGATTGGCTGATGAATGATTGGCAGATGAATGATTGGCTGATAAATGATTGACTAATGAATGATTGACAGATGAATGATTGACTAATGAATGATTGGCTGATGAATGATTGGCTGATGAATGATTGATAAATGATTGGCTGATGAATGATTGATTAATGAATGATTGACAGATGAATGATTGGCTGATGAATGATTGATGAATGATTGGCTGATGAATGATTGATGAATGATTGGCTGATGAATGATTGACTGATGATTGGCTGATGAATGATTGGCTGATAAATGATTGGCTGATGAATGATTGGCTGATGAATGATTGGCTGATAAATGATTGGCTGATGAATGATTGGCTGATAAATGATTGGCTGATGAATGATTGGCAGATGAATGATTGGCTGATAAATGATTGGCTGATAAATGATTGGCTGATAAATGATTGGCTGATGAATGATTGGCAGATGAATGATTGATGAATGATTGGCTGATAAATGTTTGGCTGATAAATGATTGGCAGATGAATGATTGGCTGATAAATGATTGGCAGATGACTGATAAATGATTGGCTGATGAATGATTGGCTGATGAATGATTGGCTGATAAATGATTGGCTGATGAATGATTGGCTGATCAATGATTGGCAGATGAATGATTGGCTGATGAATGATTGACTGATGAATGACTGGCTGATGAATGATTGGCTGATAAATGATTGGCTGATGAATGATTGACTGATGAGGCAGTGTTCGTGCTAAGCTAAAGGCTAATAACCCCGACTGTTCACATGTCTTCGTGACTCTGTGAAATACACTTTGACTGAATGGAAACAAGCAACAGCTAAAAACAAACTCAAGGCTCAAGTTTTGGCTGACAGACTGTTTACATGACGCAAAGCATCGTGGGAACTGTAGTTCTGAGAGGCAGTGGGAACTTTTAGAGCAGCCGGACCCTTGTGTTAACAAAACAAACCTTATCAACGTTGTATGTGTATTATGTAACGTTTTCTATTTTGAAATAAAACTTTGAAATTGATCAAGAAATTATATGAATTTACACGAATGAATCGACAAAAAAAGTCAAAAAAAAGTTTAAAAAAGGGGCAGAAAAACCTGTTAAAAACAATGGAAAAAAGGTCCTTACTTCCACAGCATGAAGGGTACCGTTAGGTACTGTTGGGCAAGTTGGGTACCACTGGGTGCCGGTACTGTTACCACTGGGTACCGTTGTGTAACGTTGGGTACCGGTACCGTTACTATTGGGTACCGTTGTGTAGTGTTGGGTACCACTGGGGGCCGTAGCGTTACCATTGGGTACCGTTGTGTAGTGTTGGGTACCACTGGGTGCCGTAGCGTTACCATTGGGTACCGTTGTGTAGTGTTGGGTACCACTGGGTGCCGTGTAAGCGTTACCATTAGATGCGGTTGTGTAGTGTTGGGTACCACTGGGTGCCGTGGCGTTACCATTGGGTACCGTTGTGTAGTGATGGGTACCACTGGGTGCCGTGGCGTTACCATTGGGTACCGTTGTGCAGTGTTGGGTACCACTGGGTGCTGTAAGCGTTACCATGGGGTACCGTTGTGCAGTGTTGGGTACCACTGGGTGCCGTGGCGTTACCATTGAGTACCGTTGTGTAGTGTTGGGTACCACTGGGTGCCGTGGCGTTACCATTGGGTGCGGTTGTGTAGTGTTGGGTACCACTGGGTGCCGTAGCGTTACCATTGGGTACCGTTGTGTAGTGATGGGTACCACTGGGTGCCGTAGCGTTACCATTGGGTACCGTTGTGTAGTGTTGGGTACCACTGGGTGCCGTGGCGTTACCATTGGGTGCGGTTGTGTTGTGTAGTGATGGGTACCACTGGGTGCCGTGGCGTTACCATTGGGTACCGTTGTGTTGTGTTGGGTACCACTGGGTGCCGTGGCGTTACTATTGGGTGCGGTTGTGTAGTGTTGGGTACCACTGGGTACCGTTGTGTAGTGTTGGGTACCACTGGGTGCCGTAGCGTTACCATTGGGTACCGTTGTGTAGTGTTGGGTACCACTGGGGGCGTGGCGTTACCTTTGGGTACCGTTGTGTAGTGTTGGGTACCACTGGGTGCCGTGGCGTTACCATTGGATACCGTTGTATGGCGATGGGTACCACTGGGTGCCGTAAGCGTTACTATTGGGTACCGTTGTGTGGTGTTGGGTACCACTGGGTGCCGTGGCGTTACCAATGGAGTGCGGTTGTGTAGTGTTGGGTACCACTGGGACGCGTAGCGTTACCTTTGGGTACCGTTGTGTAGTGTTGGGTACCACTGGGTGCCGTAGCGTTACCATTGGATACCGTTGTATAGCGATGGGTACCACTGGGTGCCGTAGCGTTACTATTGGGTACCGTTGTGTAGTGTTGGGTACCACTGGGTGCCGTAGCGTTACTATTGGGTACCGTTGTGTAGTGTTGGGTACCACTGGGTGCTGTAGCGTTACCAATGGGTACAGTTGTGTAGTGTTGGGTGCCGTGGCGTTACCATTGGGTACCGTTGTGTAGTGTTGGGTACCACTGGGTGCCGTAGCATTACCATTAGATGCGGTTGTGTAGTGATGGGTACCACTGGGTGCCGTGGCGTTACCATTGGGTACCCGTTGTGTGGTGTTGGGTACCACTGGGTGCCGTGGCGTTACCATTGGGTACCGTTGTGAAGTGTTGGGTACCACTGGGTGCCGTGGCGTTACCATTGGGTACCGTTGTGTAGTGTTGGGTACCACTGGGTGCCGTAGCGTTACCATTGGGTACCGTTGTGAAGTGTTGGGTACCACTGGGTGCCGTGGCGTTACCATTGGGTACCGTTGTGTAGTGTTGGGTACCACTGGGTGCTGTAAGCGTTACCAATGGGTACAGTTGTGTAGTGTTGGGTGCCGTAGCGTTACCATTGGGTACCGTTGTGTAGTGTTGGGTACCACTGGGTGCCGTAGCATTACCATTGGGTACGGTTGTGTAGTGATGGGTACCACTGGGTGCCGTAGCGTTACCATTGGGTACCGTTGTGTACCACTGGGTGCCGTAGCGTTACCATTGGGTACCGTTGTGAAGTGTTGGGTACCACTGGGTGCCGTGGCGTTACCATTGGGTACCGTTGTGTAGTGTTGGGTACCACTGGGTGCCGTGGCGTTACCATTGGGTACCCGTTGTGAAGTGTTGGGTACCACTGGGTGCCGTGGCGTTACCATTGGGTACCGTTGTGTAGTGTTGGGTACCACTGGGTGCCGTGGCGTTACCATTGGGTACCGTTGTGTAGTGTTGGGTACCACTGGGTGCCGTGGCGTTACCATTGGGTACCGTTGTGTAGTGTTGGGTACCACTGGATGCCGTGGCGTTACCATTGGGTACCCGTTGTGTAGTGTTGGGTACCACTGGGTGCGGTACCGTTACCACTGGGTACCGTTGTGTAGTGTTGGGTACCACTGGGTGCCGGTACCGTTACCACTGGGTACCGTTGTGTAGTGTTGGGTACCACTGGGTGCCGTAGCGTTACCATTGGGTACCGTTGTGTAGTGTTGGGTACCACTGGGTGCTGTAGCGTTACCAATGGGTACAGTTGTGTAGTGTTGGGTGCCGTAGCGTTACCATTGGGTACCGTTGTGTAGTGTTGGGTACCACTGGGTGCCGTAGCATTACCATTGGGTACGGTTGTGTAGTGATGGGTACCACTGGGTGCCGTAGCGTTACCATTGGGTACCGTTGTGTAGTGTTGGGTACCACTGGGTGCCGTAGCGTTACCATTGGGTACCGTTGTGAAGTGTTGGGTACCACTGGGTGCCGTAGCGTTACCATTGGGTACCGTTGTGTAGTGTTGGGTACCACTGGGTGCCGTAGCGTTACCATTGGGTACCGTTGTGAAGTGTTGGGTACCACTGGGTGCCGTAGCGTTACCATTGGGTACCGTTGTGTAGTGTTGGGTACCACTGGGTGCCGTAGCGTTACCATTGGGTACCGTTGTATAGTGTTGGGTACCACTGGGTGCCGTAGCGTTACCATTGGGTACCGTTGTGTAGTGTTGGGTACCACTGGATGCCGTAGCGTTACCATTGGGTACCGTTGTGTAGTGTTGGGTACCACTGGGTGCCGGTACCGTTACCACTGGGTACCGTTGTGTAGTGTTGGGTACCACTGGGTGCGGTACCGTTACCACTGGGTACCGTTGTGTAGTGTTGGGTACCACTGGGTGCCGTAGCGTTACCATTGGGTACCGTTGTGTAGTGTTGGGTACCACTGGGTGCTGTAGCGTTACCAATGGGTACAGTTGTGTAGTGTTGGGTGCCGTAGCGTTACCATTGGGTACCGTTGTGTAGTGTTGGGTACCACTGGGTGCCGTAGCATTACCATTAGATGCGGTTGTGTAGTGATGGGTACCACTGGGTGCCGTGGCGTTACCATTGGGTACCGTTGTGTAGTGTTGGGTACCACTGGGTGCCGTGGCGTTACCATTGGGTACCGTTGTGAAGTGTTGGGTACCACTGGGTGCCGTGGCGTTACCATTGGGTACCGTTGTGTGGTGTTGGGTACCACTGGGTGCCGTGGCGTTACCATTGGGTACCGTTGTGAAGTGTTGGGTACCACTGGGTGCCGTGGCGTTACCATTGGGTACCGTTGTGTAGTGTTGGGTACCACTGGGTGCCGTAGCGTTACCATTGGGTACCGTTGTGTAGTGTTGGGTACCACTGGGTGCCGTAGCGTTACCATTGGGTACCGTTGTGTAGTGTTGGGTACCACTGGATGCCGTAGCGTTACCATTGGGTACCGTTGTGTAGTGTTGGGTACCACTGGGTGCCGGTACCGTTACCACTGGGTACCGTTGTGTAGTGTTGGGTACCACTGGGTGCCGGTACCGTTACCACTGGGTACCGTTGTGTAGTGTTGGGTACCACTGGCTGCCGTAGCGTTACCACTGGGTACCGTTGTGTAGTGTTGGGTACCACTGGGTGCGGTACCCCGTTACCACTGGGTACCGTTGTGTAGTGTTGGGTACCACTGGCTGCCGTAGCGTTACCACTGGGTACCGTTGTGTAGTGTTGGGTACCACTGGGTGCCGGTACCGTTACCACTGGGTACCGTTGTGTAGTGTTGGGTACCACTGGGTGCCGGTACCGTTACCACTGGGTACCGTTGTGTAGCGTTGGGTACTGGTACCGTTACCATTGGGTACCGTGGTATAGCGTTGGGTACCGGTACCTAATTCAATGTAACGGCTCCCAAATCATTTCACAGCATGAAGGGTACCGTTGGGTACCATTGTTAGATACCATTGGGTAGGTTGGGTACCGTTGTGTACAGTTGGGTACCGGTACCGTTATCGTAATCGTCCCAGACAGGTTTTATCAGTTACACGGTCAATATGGAATCACATGGCTTTAGTGTCCAATCGCATGGCTTTAGTGTCCAATCGCATGGCTTTAGTGTCCAATCACATGGCTTTAGTGTCCAATCACATGGCTTGAGTGTCCAATCGCATGGCTTTAGTGTACAATCACATGGCTTTAGTGTCCAATCGCATGGCTTTAGTGTCCAATCACATGGCTTAAGTGTCCAATCACATGGCTTTACTGTCCAATCGCATGGCTTTACTGTCCAATCACATGGCTTTAATGTCCAATCGCATGGCTTTAGTGTCCAATCACATG
>NC_041341.1:3560538-3563038 GCF_004354835.1 Perca flavescens
TAGAGGTTTAGTTACAGATTACTTTAGGGTTTTAGTTACCCACATTAGTTACAGATTACTTTAGAGGTTTTAGTTACAGATTACTTTAGAGGTTTTAGTTACCCACATTAGTTACAGATTACTTTAGAGGTTTTAGTTACCCACATTAGTTACAGATTACTTTAGAGGTTTTAGTTACAGATTACTTTAGAGGTTTTAGTTACCCACATTAGTTACAGATTACTTTAGAAGGTTTAGTTACCCACATTAGTTACAGATTACTTTAGAGGTTTTAGTTACCCACATTAGTTACAGATTACTTTAGAGGTTTTAGTTACCCACATTAGTTACAGATTACTTTAGAGGGTTTAGTTACAGATTATTTTTGGAAGGTTTAGTTACCCACATTAGTTACAGATTACTTTAGAGGGTTAAGTTACAGATTACTTTAGAGGGTTTAGTTACAGATTACTTTAGAGGTTTTAGTTACCCACATTAGTTACAGATTACTTTAGATGTTTTAGTTACAGATTACTTTAGAAGGTTTAGTTACCCACATTAGTTACAGATTACTTTAGAGGTTTAAGTTACAGATTACTTTAGGGGTTTAGTTACAGATTACTTTAGGTTTTAGTTACCCACATTAGTTACAGATTACTTTAGATGTTTTAGTTACAGATTACTTTAGAAGGTTTAGTTACCCACATTAGTTACAGATTACTTTAGAGGTTTTAGTTACCCACATTAGTTACAGATTACTTTAGAGGGTTAAGTTACAGATTACTTTAGAGGGTTTAGTTACAGATTACTTTAGAGGGTTTAGTTACCCACATTAGTTACAGATTACTTTAGAGGGTTAAGTTACAGATTACTTTAGAGGGTTTAGTTACAGATTACTTTAGAGGTTTTAGTTACCCACATTAGTTACAGATTACTTTAGAGGTTTTAGTTACAGATTACTTTAGAAGGTTTAGTTACCCACATTAGTTACAGATTACTTTAGAGGTTTTAGTTACCCACATTAGTTACAGATTACTTTAGAGGTTTTAGTTACAGATTACTTTAGAGGTTTTAGTTACCCACATTAGTTACAGATTACTTTAGAGGTTTTAGTTACAGATTACTTTAGAAGGTTTAGTTACCCACATTAGTTAGATTACTTTAGAGGGTTCAGTTACAGATTACTTTAGAGGGTTTAGTTACAGATTACTTTAGAGGTTTTAGTTACCCACATTAGTTACAGATTACTTTAGAGGTTTTAGTTACAGATTACTTTAGAAGGTTTAGTTACCCACATTAGTTACAGATTACTTTAGAGGTTTTAGTTACCCACATTAGTTACAGATTACTTTAGAGGTTTTAGTTACAGATTACTTTAGAGGTTTTAGTTACCCACATTAGTTACAGATTACTTTAGAGGTTTTAGTTACAGATTACTTTAGAAGGTTTAGTTACCCACATTAGTTACAGATTACTTTAGAGGGTTAAGTTACAGATTACTTTAGAGGGTTTAGTTACAGATTACTTTAGAGGGTTTAGTTACCCACATTAGTTACAGATTACTTTAGAGGGTTAAGTTACAGATTACTTTAGAGGGTTTAGTTACAGATTACTTTAGGGTTTAGTTACCCCATTAGTTACAGATTACTTTAGGGGTTAAGTTACAGATTACTTTAGAGGTTTAGTTACAGATTACTTTAGGGTTTTAGTTACCCACATTAGTTACAGATTACTTTAGAGGTTTTAGTTACAGATTACTTTAGTTACAGATTACTTTAGAGGTTTTAGTTACCCATTAGTTACAGATTACTTTAGAGGTTTTAGTTACAGATTACTTTAGAGGTTTTAGTTACCCACATTAGTTACAGATTACTTTAGAGGTTTTAGTTACAGATTACTTTAGAAGGTTTAGTTTTAGTTAGATTACTTTACAGGTTCAGTTACAGATTACTTTAGAGGTTTTAGTTACAGATTACTTTAGAGGGTTTAGTTACCCACATTAGTTACAGATTACTTTAGGGTTTTAGTTACAGATTACTTTAGAAGGTTTTTAGTTACAGATTACTTTAGAGGTTTTAGAGGGTTTAGTTACAGATTACTTTAGAGGTTTTAGTTACAGATTACTTTAGAGGTTTTAGTTACCCACATTAGTTACAGATTACTTTAGAGGTTTTAGTTACAGATTACTTTAGAAGGTTTAGTTACCCACATTAGTTACAGATTACTTTAGGGTTAAGTTACAGATTACTTTAGAGGTTTAGTTACAGATTACTTTAGAGGGGTTTTAGTTACAGATTACTTTAGAGGTTAGGTTTTAGATTACTTTAGAGGTTTAGTTACAGATTACTTTAGAGGGTTTAGTTTTAGTTACAGATTACTTTAGAAGGTTTAGTTACCAGATTACTTTAGAGGGTTTAGTTACAGATTACTTTAGAGGTTTTAGTTACCCACATTAGTTACAGATTACTTTAGAGGTTTTAGTTACAGATTACTTTAGAGGTTTTAGTTACCCACATTAGTT
>NC_041341.1:3568038-3570538 GCF_004354835.1 Perca flavescens
GTCTTACAGTAGGCCTATAACCCTTAATTCGTCTTACAGTAGGCCTATAACCCTTAATTCATCTTATAGTAGGCCTATAACCCTTAATTCAACTTACAGTAGGCCTATAACTCTTACTTCGTCTTACAGTAGGCCTATAACCCTTAATTCGTCTTACAGTAGGCCAATAACCCTTAATTAATCTTACAGTAGGCCAATAACCCTTAATTCGTCTTATAGTAGGCCTATAACCCTTAATTCATCTTACAGTAGGCCTATAACTCTTACTTCGTCTTACAGTAGGCCTATAACCCTTAATTTGTCTTACAGTAGGCCTATAACCCTTAATTAATCTTACAGTAGGCCTATAACCCTTAATTCATTTTACAGTAGGCCTATAACCCTTAATTCATCTTACAGTAGGCTTATAACCCTTAATTCATCTTACAGTAGGCGTATAACCTTTAATTCGTCTCATAGTAGGCCTATAATAACTCTTAATTTGTCTTACAGTAGGCCTATAACCCTTAATTCATCTTACAGTAGGCCTATAACCCTTAATTAATCTTACAGTAGGCCTATAACCCTTAATTCATTTTACAGTAGGCCTATAACCCTTAATTCATCTTACAGTAGGCTTATAACCCTTAATTCATCTTACAGTAGGCGTATAACCTTTAATTCGTCTTATAGTAGGCCTATAATAACTCTTAATTTGTCTTACAGTAGGCCTATAACCCTTAATTCATCTTACAGTAGGCCTATAACTCTTACTTCGTCTTACAGTAGGCCTATAACTCTTACTTCGTCTTACAGTAGGCCTATAACTCTTACTTCGTCTTACAGTAGGCCTATAACCCTTAATGTAATGCAGACTGGCTCGTTGAGGCTCCGCCCACCTTGTACCATGTGACCCGGGGTGGGGGGCGGCCCGTAGTTTTGGCGTTGAACTTGGCGGTCTGTCCGGGCTTGGCGAACACTCGGGTCGGCTTGGTGACGAACTTCGACGGACTCTCGCCCCAGATACTGGGCGCCGCCGGACACCTGGGGAATCATGGGAAATGTAGTCCAGAACATCTTTAGTTGTAAACACACAGAAAGTAAATTAAGAAATAATAATTAATAATTAATAATTAATACGCTGGAGAAATCCTGAGTTGCTGACAGTTAACAGTAGAACTATATGAAGCTGGTCTAACTGTTCAGATGCACCAATCAGAGCCAGAGGGAGTGTCTAATTGCTCAGATGCACCAATCAGGACCAGGGGGGGTGTCTAACTGTTCAGATGCACCAATCAGGGCCAGAGGGAGTGTCTAATTGTTCAGATGCACCAATCAGGACAAGGGGGGGTGTCTAACTGTTCAGATGCACCAATCAGGGCCAGGGGGAGTGTCAAACTGTTCAGATGCACCAATCAGGGCCAGGGGGAGTGTCTAACTGCATTCATTCTCCCTTGTGGGGGGAGGGGCTTAGGAGACCGTTTTGGGCCTGGAAGTCCTGGATCTTCACCATCCTACCTCCAGCACCTTTAAAGGGGACATGTTATTATGCTTTTCCGTGTTTTCTGTCACATCTACAGTGTTATGATGTCCGATATTCATGTTAAACGTGGCAAGAGGTAAACGTATTTTAGAGAAACCACATGAGCTAAAACGTTCAGATTTCCAACTATTTTGAACGCTCTCGAATACTCTCGGCTGAGTCTCACGAACTCTAAGCTGGCCTTCTTTTTGTTTAGGTTTTTTGGCTTTTATGACCTTTAATTGATAGCTGCCAAGAACATAGCCTACATAGGGCGCACACTCTACTGGGTGAGCTACAGGTCGCCCTAAAGCCGGCCTTCTGTGATTGGTCATCTGCTCCAAGTAGGCAAGACAGGTGGAACTAAAGCCGGCCTTCTGTGATTGGTCACCTGCTGGTAGGCAGGACTGGAGTGTGTCCCGTGTAACTACATGCTGACAGCAGTAAAATGTGTCATCTTGACTGCCAGTGTTGTTAAATTCTCCCCAATTCTGGGTCTCATTACTGCTGAAACATGTCTGAGTGGGTAGTATTTGGTTCAGAAGCCTTTACCTTAGATTTTTGACGGTAGAAAGTGCTGCTTCGTGCCATTGAAATCTAACGTTAGCCTAGTGCTAACTATTTAGTAGCTGCATGCTAACGCGACATAGCTGTAATCTCGGCCAATGCTGGTCATTTCTCACAATTTTACTGCCGGGACATGTCCGGTTGTGTAGTATTTGGTTTAGAAGACATTATTGGGGATTTTTCACGGTACAAAGTCCTGCTGTGTACACACACACACACACACACACACACACACACACACACAGACACACACAACACACACACACACCCACACACACAGACACACACAAACACACAGACACACACATGATACTAGCTAGTGAAACACATGGAGCGCGCTGGCCAATCAGAGCAGACTGGGCTTTTTCGGGAGGAGGGTTTAAAGAGACAGGCGCTCATACAGAATACAGGTGCAGCAGCCATGGGCAGTAT
>NC_041341.1:3578038-3585538 GCF_004354835.1 Perca flavescens
TCTGGGACAGGCTTTGAGACAGGGTCTGGGACAGGGTCTGGGACAGGCTCTGGGACAGGCTCTGGGGCAGGCTTTGGGACAGGCTTTGGGACAGGCTCTGAGACAGGCTCTGGGACAGGCTCTGGGACAGGCTCTAGGACAGGCTCTGGGACAGGCTCTAGGACAGGCTCTAGGACAGGCTCTGGGACAGGCTCTGGGACAGGCTCTGGGACAGGCTCTAGGACAGGGTCTGGGACAGGCTCAGGGACAGGGTCTGGGACAGGGTCTGAGACAGGGCTCTAGGACAGGCTCTGGGACAGGCTCTGGGACAGGCTCTAGGACAGGCTCTGGGACAGGCTTTAGGACAGGCTCTAGGACAGGCTCTGGGACAGGCTCTAGGACAGGCTCTAGGACAGGCTCTAGGACAGGCTCTGGGACAGGCTTTGGGACAGGCTCTAGGACAGGCTTTCTAGGACAGGCTCTGGGACAGGGGACAGGCTCTAGGACAGGCTCTAGGACAGGCTCTAGGACAGGCTCTGGGACAGGCTCTAGGACAGGCTCTAGGACAGGCTCTGGGACAGGCTTTAGGACAGGAGGACAGGCTCTGGGACAGGCTCTAGGACAGGCTCTAGGACAGGCTCTGGGACAGGCTCTAGGACAGGCTCTGGGACAGGCTCTAGGACAGGCTCTAGGACAGGCTCTGGGACAGGACTGAGAGGCTCTGGGACAGGCTCTAGGACAGGCTCTGGGACAGGCTCTCTAGAACACTAGGACAGGCTCTCTAGGACAGGCTCTAGGACAGGCTCTAGGACAGGGTCTGAGACAGGGTCTGGGACAGGGTCAGGGACAGGGTCTGGGACAGGCTTTGAGACAGGGTCTGGGACAGGGTCTGAGACAGGCTCTAGGACAGGGTCTGGGACAGGGACAGGGTCTGGGACAGGGTCTGGGACAGGCTCTAGGACAGGGTCTGGGACAGGGTCAGGGACAGGGTCTGGGACAGGCTTTGAGACAGGGTCTGGGACAGGGTCTGAGACAGGCTCTAGGACAGGGTCTGGGACAGGGTCAGGGACAGGGTCTGGGACAGGCTTTGAGACAGGGTCTGGGACAGGGTCTGAGACAGGCTCTAGGACAGGGTCTGGGACAGGGTCAGGGACAGGGTCTGGGACAGGCTTTGAGACAGGGTCTGGGACAGGGTCTGGGACAGGGTCAGGGACAGGATCTAGGACAGGGTCTGGGACAGGGTCAGGGACAGGGTCTGGGACAGGCTTTGAGACAGGGTCTGGGACAGGGTCTGAGACAGGCTCTGGGACAGGCTCTGGGGCAGGCTTTGGGACAGGCTTTGGGACAGGCTCTGAGACAGGCTCTGGGACAGGCTCTGGGACAGGCTCTAGGACAGGCTCTGAGACAGGCTCTAGGACAGGCTCTAGGACAGGCTCTGAGACAGGCTCTAGGACAGGCTCTGGGACAGGCTCTAGGACAGGGTCTGGGACAGGCTCAGGGACAGGGTCTGAGACAGGGTCTGAGACAGGCTCTGGGACAGGGTCTGAGACAGGCTCTGGGACAGGGTCTGAGACAGGCTCTAGGACAGGCTCTGGGACAGGCTCTAGGACAGGCTCTAGGACAGGCTCTGAGACAGGCTCTAGGACAGGCTCTAGGACAGGCTCTAGGACAGGCTCTGGGACAGGCTCTAGGACAGGCTCTAGGACAGGCTTTAGGACAGGCTCTAGGACAGGCTCTGGGACAGGCTCTGAGACAGGCTCTAGGACAGGCTCTAGGACAGGCTCTAGGAACGGCTTTGGGACAGGCTCTAGGACAGGCTCTAGGACAGGCTCTGGGACAGGCTTTAGGACAGGCTCTAGGACAGGCTCTGGGACAGGCTCTAGGACAGGCTATAGGACAGGCTCTGGGACAGGCTCTAGGACAGGGTCTGGGACAGGCTCTAGGACAGGCTCTGAGACAGGCTCTGGGACAGGCTCTGAGACAGGCTCTGGGACAGGCTCTAGGACAGGCTCTAGGACAGGCTCTGAGACAGGCTCTAGAACAGGCTCTAGGACAGGCTCTGGGACAGGCTCTAGGACAGGCTCTAGGACAGGCTCTAGGACAGGCTCTAGGACAGGCTCTGAGACAGGCTCTGAGACAGGCTCTAGGACAGGCTCTAGGACAGGCTCTGAGACAGGCTCTGAGACAGGCTCTAGGACAGGCTCTAGGACAGGCTCTAGGACAGGCTCTAGGACAGGCTCTGAGACAGGCTCTGAGACAGGCTCTAGGACAGGCTCTAGGACAGGCTCTGAGACAGGCTCTGGGACAGGCTCTGAGACAGGCTCTGAGACACTACTAAACTGGGTTGGCCTGTGTAAATGACACCGAATGGCCAGTTAATTAGCCTACATTAAAGCCCATGTTGCAGGTTAACCACCACTGTTGATTAATATGTACATATAGCACTCAATATATGTATATCATTGTTAAAAATGTCTCCAAATAGTGTTAAAGGACAGTTTTTGTCAGGTTTTTGTTGTTTTTGGTATTAGTGTTTTTTTTCCCGCAATTCGGTGATGACGTCACGTTGGGGAGACGTGTATCAGCCTGGTACTGTAACTATGGTGACTGTGTATCAGCCTGGTACTGTAACTATGGTGACTGTGTATCAGCCTGGTACTGTAACTATGGTGACTGTGTATCAGCCTGGTACTGTAACTATGGTGACTGTGTATCAGCCTAGTACTGTAACTATGGTGACTGTGTATCAGCCTGGTACTGTAACTATGGTGACTGTGTATCAGCCTAGTACTGTAACTATGGTGACTGACTGGGATGAGGAAGAGGGTTTTTTACTGTCCGTGAATAGCACCAAGTGAAACTCAATGTTTTATTTATATCTAGTGACAGTGACCATGTCGTTAGTTCAGATAAGTACCGGTAAACTTATCTAGATCTAGAAAATAATAGGCATCATGCTAGCTATGTGCTAACTTGCCAGTCCCACCTGTGAAATCCCCCGATGGTTGTAAACACATAGATATGATTGATATCATGATTAGATATCTCACGTTTTGATGGTAGCCTACTAGCTCCAGTAACAACATATTTGCCTGGTGTTTATTTATTACTTGGATGGGGATGCTGTTCAGCTTTTCACAAGTTTAGACAGCTAGCTAACGCTACGCCGACGTTTCGCTAACGTTAGCGCAACAGCGTTAGCCTAGCCGGCTAGGTAAATATTACAACTGCCTTCGGAGTTTCCTATATCTGCGTCCACGTTGTCAACATAAGACTTGTGGCGTTAGTGCTCCTTTTGTGCCATAACTTTGTTGAATGAAACGTTAAACTTCGCTCATACGAGATGGTTATGTTAGTTTGTTAGTTAGCTACACACAAAGCTAACTGGCTATAGTTAGCCTGTACGTATGCTAGTGGACATTAGCTAACGTTGCATAGCCAGCAAGCAGCTTCGGGGAGCTAACCTCCACAGCTAACTCATCCATGTGTCTCCATTTCAAAACATCGCTGCAGATTGACTGCTTTTAACAGCAGAGGTTGATTGTGGGCAACATACTATCGCGGTTAGCTCGCGAAACTACTGCCGATTGCGAAGTTGCTGGCTGGCTACGCAACGTTAGCTAATCCCGCTAGCATACGACAGGCTAACTATAGCCAGTTAGCTTTGTGTGTGTAATGTTACAAAAAAACACCTATTTCGTAGGAGCGAAGCTTAATATTTCATTCAATAAAAGTATGATACAAAGGAGCACTAACGCCACATGTCTTGTGTTGACAACGTGGACGCAGCTCCCAAGGCAGTTGTAATATTTAACTAGCAGTCTAAGCTAACGCTGTTGCGCTAACGTTAGGAAACGTCGCCGTAGCGTTAGCTAGCTGTTTAAACTTGTGAAAAGCCGAACACTATCCCCGTCCAAGCTGCCTTTCACTTCCCCCCCAATATTATTATACACATAATAAAGACACATCGACTCGGTCGAGACCAAAAGCCATATTTTGCCAGAGCAGCGGCAGAAACCGGGACCGGGACAGTGAACCGAGACGGGGCTTTCGCCTGTCGTCTCCCCAACGTGACGTCATGCAATGCATTGTGGGGGAAAGGAGAAACCACTGTAAAATAGTACCTACTTTTTCGTGTTATATTCTGTTTTGTGATACCTAACAACATCAAATACATGAATAACAGTTTAAATGTTTATTACCAACAAGCAATTACCACAAATTCGTTGGAAAATTAAACTTGCAACATGGGCTTTAACAACTTAATGTTGCATTCACAGACTCCTGCCACAGCGTAGGAAAGCCCAGCGCTCCCTCCAGACCACCATTACATCTGTTGCCTCGGCAACGACCAAAACAAACGGACCGCTGACCTCTCTGCTGCCGAATCGGCCATCGCTGTTCGGCTTTTTTGCGTGTTATCAAGACGCATAATCGCATTTTTGGCGTGTATATCAACGCAAATCGGCCGCCATTGACCTACATTGCGAGTCAATTTCCGCCGTAGCGAGTAGTGTAAAGGAACGGGGGTTTTTTAAGCCATTTCATCCGTTTTTTTTTATTTTTTGTTTGTTTTAATAAGCCTTCCCCAATGTTTCTTTCCTAAACCCAACCATTTATTGTGTTCCTAAGCGTGTTTTTGTCGCTGTTTTGTTACTAAAGCCTTTCACTGTCTTCTCTTCCTAAACCCAACCTTTTGTTTTAATTTTTTTTTAACAGGCGTTAGAGCTGGCCGATTTGTTTCCCTAAAAAAAATCTATGATTTTTTTATAAAAAACTCGATTTACGATTCGATTCGATTTCCCCCCCCCCCTTCCATTTAAAACAAAATAACTCAAAATGTAAATATATTTTAAAAATATATATTTATTGTATTTAATTAAAGTGCATCAACATAAACAAAATTGCAAAGGCAAACCCTTTCTCTAAGTGAAAAGTCACTGTGCGGTGTGCAACAAAGATTGTTAAACATCCAAATTATTTATACTGTATTTGGATTGAAAAAAATCTAAAAAATAGATTTTTTGAAAATATGAATCGATTTGACCTACCAACTCGATTTTTAAATCAAATAGATTTTTTTCCCAGCCCTAACAGGCGTGTGACGTTGTTCTCGCGATAACGCGCAACGTGGCGAGGTGGGTGGTGGGTATGTTTACATCAGCTGTATACAGCGTAGGCATACACGTAGAGAGCTGAAAATACGTACAATAACAACGCTATTTGGCTTTATGAAAGTGGCGTGTATATTTACGCAAAGTCATGATGCCATGTTGGATTACTTCAGGTCCATAAACCATATGCAGCGGAGTGGGGAGGGGCAGGCAGTCCAACCTGATCTGTATACGGGACACTGACCAGGACTCCCAGGGGTACCGTATCTCCGTGAGAAGATCTGACGGTAAGGGGTCCCGTATCTCCGTGAGAAGATCTGATATGAACCAGGAACCAGGAAGCAGGAGTCCCTGAGAACAGGACCAGTGTGTTCACCGATAACAGAGACAGTGACTCAGCCACGGGGGAATGTCTGCAGTCAGCAGTTAGAGGAGGAGAGAGTTTCAGGGTAACGAGCCAAAACTCAGCAGGGAGAGAAGGGGGGAGAAGGGGGGAGAGAGGGAGAGAGAGAGAGAGAGACGGATCTGTGCTTCTCATTATCAACCAATCAGCATGTATTGATGCAGGGGCTGTAACCCAGGGATAACCAGGAACTAAGGTAAAACAACATCAGGAACTAACAAGGAAAGAAAAAACATACCGTACACTAACAAGGAAAGAATAAAACATACCGTACACTAACAAGGAAAGAATAAAACATACCGTACACTAACAAGGAAAGAATAAAACATACCGTACACTAACAAGGAAAGAATAAAACATACCGTACACTAACAAGGAAAGAATAAAACATACCGCATACACTAACAAGGAAAGAATAAAACATAACTAACAAGGAAGGGACTTAGAACCAGGACTAGGACGAATTTAAAGCCTTCCTAGACTAGAGGGTCTTGGGTTTGGGTCTAAAAAGAGCTCCGACAGTTAAAATCTCATTTTAACCACACATGTCTGTTTGTTTGTGTTCGAGCTCTGGGACGGGGTCTGGGACGGGGTTCGGGGCGGGTCTGGGGACGGGGTTGGGACGGGGTCTGGGACGGGGTTCGGGCGGGGTCTGGGACGGGTTCGGGGACGGGTCTGGGACGGGGTTCGGGGCGGGTCTGGGACGGGGTTCGGGGCGGGTCTGGGACGGGTTCGAGGACGGGTCTGGGACGGGGTTCGGGGCGGGTCTGGGACGGGTTCGGGACGGGTCTGGGAGGGGTCTGGGACGGGTTCGGGACGGGTCTGGGACGGGTCTTGACGGGTTCGGGGTTCGGGACGGGTCTGGGACGGGTCTTGACGGGGTTTGGGGTTCGGGACGGGGTCTGGGACAGGGTTCGGGACGGGTCTGGGACGGGTTTGGGACGGGGTCTGGGGGCGGGTTCGGGGACAGGGTCTGGGACGGGTCTGGGACGGGTCTGGGACGGGGTTCGGGACGGGTCTGGGACGGGTCTGGGATGGGGTTCGGGGACGGGGTCTGGGACGGGTTCGGGGTTCGGGACGGGTCTGGGACGGGTTCGGGGTTCGGGACGGGTCTGGTACGGGTTCGGGACGGGTCTGGGACGGGTTTGGGACGGGTCTGGGGACGGGGTCTGGGACGGGGTTTGGGACGGGGTCTGGGACGGGGTTCGGGGACAGGGTCTGGGACGGGGTCTGGGGACGGGGTTCGGGGACGGGGTCTAGGACGGGTTCGTGGACAAGGTCTGGGACGGGGTCTGGGACAGGGTCTGGGACGGGGTTCGGGGACAGGGTCTGGGACAGGGTCTGGGACGGGGTCTGGGACGGGGTCTAGGACGGGGTCTGGGACGGGGTTCGGGGACAGGGTCTGGGACGGGTCTGGGACGGGGTCTAGGACGGGGTCTGGGACGGGGTTCGGGGACAGGGTCTGGGACGGGGTTCGGGGACAGGGTCTGGGACGGGGTTCGGGACAGGGTCTGGGACGGGGTCTGGGACGGGGTCTGGGACGGGGTCTGGGACAGGGTCTGGGACGGGGTCTGGGACAGGGTCTGGGACGGGGTCTGGGACGGGCTATTTCCATGTAGTGATTTGTAGAGTCACAGCGTGTACTAATAACAAGGTCACATGACACACAGACGTGTTCTAACCGTGTACATACTGGGGACTATATTCTCAGAGGGGCGAAGCACTGCTACTGCTGCTACTTGGGCGGAGGGATCTGCTGGCAGCACCTGAGAAGCCCGGAGCAATTCAATTCAATTCAATTTTATTTATAGTATCAATTCATAACAAAAGTTATCTCGAGACACTTTACAGATAGAGTAGGTCTAGACCACACTCTATAAATTCCAAAACCCCAACAATTACAGTAATTCCCTCAAGAGCAGAGAGTAGCAGAGAGAGTAACAATAATAATAATAATAATAATAATTTGTGTTATTACACACAGGCCTGAATTACACACACACA
>NC_041341.1:3595538-3597304 GCF_004354835.1 Perca flavescens
CAACACTGCCCCCAGTGGTGGAAGGGAGGAACAACAGGTGGGGGCCAACACTGCCCCCAGTGGTGGAAGGGAGGAACAACAGGTGAGGGCCAACACTGCCCCCAGTGGTGGAAGGGAGGAACAACAGGTGAGGGCCAACATTGCCCCAGTGGTGGAGGAGAGGAACAACAGGTGGGGGCCAACACTGCCCCCAGTGGTGGAGGAGAGGAACAACAGGTGGGGGCCAACACTGCCCCCAGTGGTGGAGGAGAGGAACAACAGGTGAGGGCCAACACTGCCCCCAGTGGTGGAAGAGAGGAACAACAGGTGGGGGCCAACACTGCCCCCAGTGGTGGAAGAGAGGAACAACAGGTGGGGCCAACACTGCCCCCAGTGGTGGAAGGGAGGAACAACAGGTGAGGGCCAACACTGCCCCCAGTGGTGGAAGGGAGGAACAACAGGTGAGGGCCAACACTGCCCCCAGTGGTGGAAGAGAGGAACAACAGGTGGGGGCCAACACTGCCCCCAGTGGTGGAAGGGAGGAACAACATGTGGGGGAAGTTTAGTCAGGATGCTGTTTTAAAACCATTCATATTTTTAACAAATGCTATATAAATTATTTTTAAAAACACACTCACAATTCAATGAAAGTAATCCTTAAAGGTACTGTAGGTAGGATTGTGTATAAAGTATTTATTCTTTTATTTATTTGATAGGGACAATGCTCATTGATCAACAGGGTGAAAGGGTTATGTTCTCTCCTTAAAGATGCAGTAGGTAAGTCTTATAAAACTAACTTTCTGTCACATTTGCTGAAACTGACCCTATCTTCCACTAGAACTACATGAATTATGTAATATATAATAAGTCCAGCTCCTCTGGCCCAACCTACAGCCTGGAGTGCAATTGGCAAAATTCCAGCGCTCCCGGTTGATTTTCTCCAATCAGGGCCACGGGGGGTGTCTATCTGCCTGTCAATCACTGCTCAGGCACATACACGCATATATAACGTTCACCCCTTCCCTCTTCCTCGCGCACGAGCTGCAGAAAGGTTTCCCAAAACTCTTATATTGGATAATATAAGAGTGGCTTTTCAGAGGTGGCGTGAGCTCCGGGATTTTAAAGATCTGAAGAACGATGCAGGCGTAGCCACATTACTTCTCGACAGGTAACATAATCACCACGAATGATTTATCTTTCACTTGGTTATTAGTAGTCAGAAGTCCACAAAGCAAAGAGGATGATAGTAACGTTAGCACAGTGGTCAGTCTGATGTGATGCTGAAATGGCTAACGGTTGCCTGCTAGTTAGCATCGTGTGACTGTTGGTGAGTAAAGTTAACGTTGTGTTAGTGTTTAGTTATTGAACATGTTGTCTGACATGCGGCAGTTGTGTCAAACTCCCTTAGTGTGGGAGGGGCTTAGGAGACAGTTTGGGCTGCAGCAGAAAGGGGGGGACTGAGAAGTTGACGATGTTCAAATATGTTGGCAAAGTCCTGGATCTTCACCATCTCACCTTAACTTCTTCAGGATATGAACTTAAATAAATACGAATAACAGTGCTTTACTTTTACCAGCTATATGTACGGATGCTTAATGAGAACAGCCTGAGAAATACAAGTTTTCAGCAGAAGTATTCAGATCCTTGACTGCAGTAAAACCACACTGTGAAAATACTCCACTACAAGTAAAAGTCCTGCATATAAAACCTGACTGAAGTAAAATCTGTAATTATCATCAAAATGTTAACGTGTATGTTGCAGTAATTTCCAATTCTATGTGATGTTT
>NC_041341.1:3602804-3667804 GCF_004354835.1 Perca flavescens
GAATGAGAGGGGGAAACACCAGAGCAGGGGGAATGAGAGGGGGAAACACCAGAGCAGGGGGAATGAGAGGGGGAAACACCAGAGCAGGGGGGAATGAGAGGGAGAAACACCAGAGCAGGGGGAATGAGAGGGGGAAACACCAGAGAAGGGGGGAATGAGAGAGGGGGAAACACCAGAGCAGAGGGGGGAATGAGAGGGGGAAACACCAGAGCAGGGGAATGAGGAAATGGAGGGGGAAACACCAGAGAAGGGGAATGAGGGGGGAAACACCAGAGCAGGGGGAATGAGAGGGAGAAACACCAGAGCAGGGGGAATGAGAGGGGGAAACACCAGAGCAGGGGGAATGAGAGGGGGAAACACCAGAGCAGGGGGGAATGAGAGGGGGAACACCAGAGCAGGGGGGAATGGGGGGAATGAGAGGGGGGAAACACCAGAGCAGGGGGGAATGAGAGGGGAAACACCAGAGCAGGGGGGAATGAGAGGGGGAAACACCAGAGCAGGGGGAATGAGAGGGGGAACACCAGAGCAGGGGGAATGAGAGGGGGAACACCAGAGGGGGGGAATGAGAGGGGAAACACCAGAGCAGGGGGAATGAGAGGGGGAAACACCAGAGCAGGGGGAATGAGAGGGGGGGAACACCAGAGCAGGGGGAATGAGAGGGGGGAAAACACCAGAGCAGGGGGAATGAGAGGGGGAAAACCAGAGCAGGGGGAATGAGAGGGAGAAACACCAGAGCAGGGGGAATGAGAGGGGAACACCAGAGCAGGGGGAATGAGAGGGGGAACACCAGAGCAGGGGGGGGAATGAGAGGGGGAACACCAGAGCAGGGGGAATGAGAGGGAGAAACACCAGAGCAGGGGGAATGAGAGGGGGCAACACCAGAGCAGGGGAATGAGAGGAGAAACACCAGAGCAGGGGGAATGAGAGGGGGGAACACCAGAGCAGGGGGAATGAGAGGGGGGGAAACACCAGAGCAGGGGAATGAGAGGGGAAACACCAGAGCAGGGGGAATGAGAGGGGGGGAACACCAGAGCAGGGGGGAATGAGAGGGGGGAAACACCAGAGCAGGGGAATGAGAGGGGAAACACCAGAGCAGGGGGAATGAGAGGGGGGGAACACCAGACAGGGGGAATGAGAGGGGGAACACCAGAGCAGGGGGGGAATGAGAGGGGGGAACACCAGAGCAGGGGGAATGAGAGGGGAAACACCAGAGCAGGGGGAATGAGAGGGGAAACACCAGAGCAGGGGGGAATGAGAGCAGGGGGAAACACCAGAGCAGGGGGGAATGAGAGGGGGAAACACCAGAGCAGGGGGAATGAGAGGGGAAACACCAGAGCAGGGGGAATGAGAGGGGAAACACCAGAGCAGGGGGAATGAGAGGGGGAACACCAGAGCAGGGGGAATGAGAGGGGAAACACCAGAGCAGGGGGAATGAGAGGGGAAACACCAGAGCAGGGGGAATGAGAGGGGGAAACACCAGAGCAGGGGGAATGAGAGGGGGAACACCAGAGCAGGGGGAATGAGAGAGGGGGAAACACCAGAGCAGGGGGGAATGAGAGGGGAACACCAGAGCAGGGGGAATGAGAGGGGGAAACACCAGAGCAGGGGGAATGAGAGGGGGAAACACCAGAGCAGGGGGAATGAGAGGAGAAACACCAGAGCAGGGGAATGAGAGGGGAACACCAGAGCAGGGGGAATGAGAGGGGGGAACACCAGAGGGGGGGGAATGAGAGGGGGAAACACCAGAGCAGGGGGAATGAGAGGGAGAAACACCAGAGCAGGGGGAATGAGAGGGGGAACACCAGAGCAGGGGGGGGGAATGAGAGGAGAAACACCAGAGCAGGGGGGAATGAGAGGGGGAAACACCAGAGCAGGGGGGAATGAGAGGGGAACACCAGAGCAGGGGGGAATGAGAGGGGGGAAACACCAGAGCAGGGGGAATGAGAGGGAGAAACACCAGAGCAGGGGGGGAATGAGAGGGGAAACACCAGAGCAGGGGGGAATGAGAGGGGAAACACCAGAGCAGGGGGAATGAGAGGGGGGAAACACCAGAGCAGGGGGAATGAGAGGGGAAACACCAGAGCAGGGGGAATGAGAGGGGGAAACACCAGAGCAGGGGGGAATGAGAGGGAGAAACACCAGAGCAGGGGGGAATGAGAGGGGAACACCAGAGCAGGGGGGAATGAGAGGGGGGAACACCAGAGCAGGGGGAATGAGAGGGGGGAAACACCAGAGCAGGGGAATGAGAGGGGAAACACCAGAGCAGGGGGGGGGAATGAGAGGGGGAAACACCAGAGCAGGGGGAATGAGAGGGGAACACCAGAGCAGGGGGGAATGAGAGGGGAACACCAGAGCAGGGGGGAATGAGAGGGGAAACACCAGAGCAGGGGGGAATGAGAGGGGGAAACACCAGAGCAGGGGAATGAGAGGGGGAACACCAGAGCAGGGGGGGAATGAGAGGGGGGGAACACCAGAGCAGGGGGAATGAGAGGGGAAACACCAGAGCAGGGGGGAATGAGAGGGGGGAAACACCAGAGCAGGGGGGAATGAGAGGGGAAACACCAGAGCAGGGGGGGAATGAGAGGGGAAACACCAGAGCAGGGGGAATGAGAGGGGGAAACACCAGAGCAGGGGGGAATGAGAGGGGGGAACACCAGAGCAGGGGGAATGAGAGGGGAAACACCAGAGCAGGGGGAATGAGAGGGGGGAAACACCAGAGCAGGGGGAATGAGAGGGGGAAACACCAGAGCAGGGGGGGGGAATGAGGGGGAACACCAGAGCAGGGGGAATGAGAGGGGGAAACACCAGAGCAGGGGGGAATGAGAGGGGGGAAACACCAGAGCAGGGGGAATGAGAGGGGGGAAACACCAGAGCAGGGGGGAATGAGAGGGGGGAACACCAGAGCAGGGGGAATGAGAGGGAGAAACACCAGAGCAGGGGGAATGAGAGGGGGGAACACCAGAGCATGAGGGGGGAATGAGAGGGGGGGGGAACACCAGAGCAGGGGAATGAGAGGGAGAAACACCAGAGCAGGGGGGAATGAGAGGGGGAAACACCAGAGCAGGGGGAATGAGAGGGGGAAACACCAGAGCAGGGGGGAATGAGAGGGGGAAACACCAGAGCAGGGGGAATGAGAGGGGAAACACCAGAGCAGGGGGGAATGAGAGGGGGGAAACACCAGAGCAGGGGGGAATGAGAGAGGGGAAACACCAGAGCAGGGGGGGAATGAGAGGGGAAACACCAGAGCAGGGGGAATGAGAGGGGAAACACCAGAGCAGGGGGAATGAGAGGGGGAAACACCAGAGAGGGGGGGGAATGAGAGGGGAAACACCAGAGCAGGGGGAATGAGAGGGGGGAAACACCAGAGCAGGGGGAATGAGATGAGGGGGGAAACACCAGAGCAGGGGGAATGAGAGGGGAAACACCAGAGCAGGGGGAATGAGGGGGAACACCAGAGCAGGGGGGAATGAGAGGGGGAACACCAGAGCAGGGGGGAATGAGGGGGGAACACCAGAGCAGGGGGAATGAGAGGGGGGAACACCAGAGCAGGGGGAATGAGAGGGGGAAACACCAGAGCAGGGGGGAATGAGAGGGGGGAACACCAGAGCAGGGGGAATGAGAGGGGAAACACCAGAGCAGGGGGAATGAGAGGGGAAACACCAGAGCAGGGGAATGAGAGGGGAAACACCAGAGCAGGGGGAATGAGAGGAGGGGAAACACCAGAGCAGGGGAAGGGGGGGAATGAGAGGGGGAAACACCAGAGCAGGGGGGGAATGAGAGGGGGGGAACACCAGAGCAGAGCAGGGGGGGAGGAGGGGAACACCAGAGCAGGGGAATGAGAGGGGAAACACCAGAGCAGGGGGGAATGAGAGGGGAACACCAGAGCAGGGGGAATGAGAGGGGGAAAACACCAGGAAGGGGAAACCAGAGAGGGGGGGAAACACCAGAGCAGGGGGAATGAGAGGGGGAAACACCAGAGCAGGGGAAATGAGGAGGGGTAAACACCAGAGCAGGGGGGAATGAGAGGGGGAACACCAGAGCAGGGGGAATGAGAGGGGGAACACCAGAGCAGGGGAATGATAGAAACAGAGCAGAAGATATTTAAGTGTGTCTGCTGTAAGAGATGAGCTGCTAGCTGTTAGCTGCTAGCTTTTAGCAGCTAGCTGTTAGCTGTTAGCTGTTAGCTGCTAGCTGTTAGCTGATTGATGCTAGCTGTTAGCTGTTAGCCGTTAGCTGCTAACTGTTAGCTGATTGATGCTAGCTGTTAGCTGCTAGCTTTTAGCTGCTAGCTTTTAGCTGCTAGCTGTTAGCTGCTAGCTGTTAGCTGTTAGCTGCTAGCTGTTAGCTGTTAGCTGTTAGCTGCTAGCTGTTAGCTGATTGATGCTAGCTGTTAGCTGCTAGCTTTTAGCTGTTAGCTGTTAGCTGCTAGCTGTTAGCTGTTAGCTGCTAGCTGTTAGCTGCTAGCTGTTCGCTGCTGGCTGATTGAGGCTAAATGATGAATCCCCTCAGAGTCAGACCTGATCAGCCTGTCCTCTGGGACCAGGACTGATGTGGTCTTTCTCTGCTCGCTGCCTGATCTTAATTGCACTCGACCGCAGCAAATGAGGATGATGTATGACGTTTTTATTCATTATTATTTTGGTGTTTGGCTGTCAGAGACGAGAGCTGCAGGCTTCAGGGGACAGAGGAGCAGAATAATTATCAAACATGTTCTTCATGAATATCAGATGAGCTCAGCTCTCACCAACCACGTGGTAGAACATCTGCAGCACGGCCAAAAGTATGTGGCCAGTCCACTGTCAAACTCATAGACCAAGACGAGGTTACGTTCATGTTGAATCATTGCTGTTAAAAACAGGAAAACAGACAATACTTACCGGTTTATTTGTCAGGTTCTGGAGTATGGCAGACCTAAAAGCAGAGGCAGCAGGCAGAGTAGAGCTTGAACATTTAATGAATAACTAAATACAAACAAAAGGTGTCAAGCAAAACAGCAGGTAACGGAAAATCCAAAATACGTGAAAGTAAAAACGGTAGTGGTGCACGATATATCGGCCGATATGGTCATTTTTTCAGAAAATCTGATGACAGTCATATTTTGCACACAGGTAAAGGTGCCCAATATCAGTCATTTACAGGTAAAGGTACCTAATATCAGTCATATACAGGTAAAGGTGCCCAATATCAGTCATATACAGGTAAAGGTGCCCAATATCAGTCATTTACAGGTAAAGGTACCCAATATCAGTCATGTAAAGGTGCCCAATATCAGTCATTTACAGGTAAAGGTACCCAATATCAGTCATTTACAGGTAAAGGTGCCCAATATCAGTCATGTAAAGGTGCCCAATATCAGTCATTTACAGGTAAAGGTGCCCAATATCAGTCATTTACAGGTAAAGGTGCCCAATATCAGTCATATACAGGTAAAGGTACCCAATATCAGTCATTTACAGGTAAAGGTACCCAATATCAGTCATTTACAGGTAAAGGTACACAATATCAGTCATTTACAGGTAAAGGTGCCAAATATCAGTCATATACAGGTAAAGGTGCCCAATATCAGTCATGTAAAGGTGCCCAATATCAGTCATTTACAGGTAAAGGTGCCAAATATCAGTCATTTACAGGTAAAGGTACCTAATATCAGTCATATACAGGTAAAGGTGCCCAATATCAGTCATTTACAGGTAAAGGTACCCAATATCAGTCATGTAAAGGTGCCCAATATCAGTCATTTACAGGTAAAGGTACCCAATATCAGTCATTTACAGGTAAAGGTGCCCAATATCAGTCATGTAAAGGTGCCCAATATCAGTCATTTACAGGTAAAGGTGCCCAATATCAGTCATTTACAGGTAAAGGTGCCCAATATCAGTCATATACAGGTAAAGGTACCCAATATCAGTCATTTACAGGTAAAGGTACCCAATATCAGTCATTTACAGGTAAAGGTACCCAATATCAGTCATTTACAGGTAAAGGTACACAATATCAGTCATTTACAGGTAAAGGTGCCAAATATCAGTCATATACAGGTAAAGGTGCCCAATATCAGTCATGTAAAGGTGCCCAATATCAGTCATTTACAGGTAAAGGTGCCAAATATCAGTCATTTACAGGTAAAGGTGTCAATATAAGTCATGTAAAGGTGCCCAATATCAGTCATTTACAGGTAAAGGTGCCAAATATCAGTCATTTACAGGTAAAGGTGCCCAATATAAGTCATGTAAAGGTGCCCAATATCAGTCATATACAGGTAAAGGTGCCCAATATCAGTCATTTACAGGTAAAGGTACCCAATATCAGTCATATACAGTTAAAGGTACCCAATATCAGTCATTTACAGGTAAAGGTACCCAATATCAGTCATATACAGGTAAAGGTACCCAATATCAGTCATTTACAGGTAAAGGTACCCAATATCAGTCATTTACAGGTAAAGGTACCCAATATCAGTCATATACAGGTAAAGGTGCCCAATATCAGTCATTTACAGGTAAAGGTGCCCAATATCAGTCATTTACAGGTAAAGGTACACAATATCAGTCATTTACAGATAAAGGTGCCCAATATCAGTCATTTACAGGTAAAGGTGCCCAATATCAGTCATTTACAGGTAAAGGTGCCCAATATCAGTCATTTACAGGTAAAGGTACACAATATCAGTCATTTACAGATAAAGGTGCCCAATATCAGTCATTTACAGGTAAAGGTACACAATATCAGTCATTTACAGGTAAAGGTGCCAAATATCAGTCATATACAGGTAAAGGTGCCCAATATCAGTCATGTAAAGGTGCCCAATATCAGTCATTTACAGGTAAAGGTGCCAAATATCAGTCATTTACAGGTAAAGGTGCCCAATATAAGTCATGTAAAGGTGCCCAATATCAGTCATTTACAGGTAAAGGTGCCCAATATCAGTCATTTACAGGTAAAGGTGCCCAATATAAGTCATGTAAAGGTGCCCAATATCAGTCATATACAGGTAAAGGTGCCCAATATCAGTCATATACAGGTAAAAGTACCCAATATCAGTCATTTACAGGTAAAGGTACCTAATATCAGTCATATACAGGTAAAGGTACCCGATATCAGTCATTTACAGGTAAAGGTGCCCAATATCAGTCATTTACAGGTAAAGGTGCCCAATATCAGTCATATACAGGTAAAGGTGCCCAATATCAGTCATATACAGGTAAAGGTACCAAATATCAGTCATTTACAGGTAAAGGTAGCTGACACAAGGAGAGGGGGACAGCTGAAACACATTAGGGCTGGGCAGAACAATCAAAAAAGGCGGGAAAGTAAAAAAAAAGACAAGACTACCAAAATAAAACAGGAAACAGAAACAAACACAACCATAACATTATTAACATAAAATATGTTTTTAAGGGGTTAGGACAATCTGTATAAAAAACTCTTTTGATGACTTTAGCCATCGTAGAATTTAGCAAATAAAGCAAAACTATGATTACATTTTTTTTAACCTGTTTCTCAGCCTGAATATTAAACTCTCTCTGCTGCTTCTGAGGGAATTATGGAGTCTCAGAGTCGGCAAATCTGCCAAATTCAGCTTTGAATGTCAGGTAAATTCAATTCAATTCAATTCAATTTTATTTATAGTATCAAATCATAACAAAAGTTATCTCGAGACACTTTACAGATAGAGTAGGTCTAGACCACACTCTATAAATTCCAAAAGCCCAACAATTACAGTAATTCCCTCAAGAGCAAGCATTAGCAGTGGCTATTGCGACAGTGGCAAGAAAAACTCCCTTTAGGAAGAAACCTCGGCAGACCCAGACTCTTGGTAGGCGGTGTCTGACGGGCCGGGTTGGGGGCGTGATGAACAGTGGTGATAACAGTCACATTAGAAGTCACATTGACTTTGAAGGTTATCGTGGAAGTTCATGTCATAGCAGGGCACATCGTGTCATACTGAGTAGTGCAGTCTCCTATACCGGATCCTGACTACTCTGTGCGTATGAACATCACAGCAGGGCGAGCGGGATGTAACGGGCGCTGCAGAGCACGGGTGGAGGCAGGACGCAGCAGGACGCAGCAGGATGCAGCCGGAATGCAGAGAATCGCAGAGCATAGCTCTGCGAAGAAGAAACATAAGGACTCCGGGGAGTAAACTCCCCAGAGCTAGATTAGTAACAAGCATTTCTGGGACAGGATGCATACAAAAGTAACAAGTAGAGATGAGAGAGCAGCTCAGTGTGTCTTAGGGAGGAAACAGCCTCCCGGCAGTCTAGAATTGTAATAGCATAACTTAAGAGAGGCAGGTTAAAGAGAGGTGCCTGGTCGGGCTAGAACTCCCCCAACCGGTCGGGCTGTACTGGACCGCCTCCCTCTACTCTCGCTCGATTATTAATTATACAGTATAGAAAAAAAACTGATGACTACGAGGAGAAGCAGTGGGCCGGGTTAGGTGGACGCTTCAACTCCTCGTCCCTAACTATAAGCTTTATCAAAGAGGAGGGTTTTCAGTTTACTCCTAAATGTGGTAACGGTGTCTGCCTCTCGAACCCGACTGGGAGCTGGTTCCACAATACTGGAGCCTGATAGCTGAAGGCCCTGGCCCCCAGTCTACTTCCAGAGACTCTAGGAACCATAAGTAGCCCCGCATTCTGGGAGCGCAGTGCTCTAGTGGGACAATAAGGTACTATGAGCTCTTCTAAGTATGATGGTGCTTGACCATTTAGAGCTTTGTAAGTCAGGAGGAGGATTTTAAATTCAATCCTATATTTCACTGGAAGCCAATGCAGAGAAGCTAATACAGGAGAAATATGATCTCTTCTCTTAGTTCTTGTCAGAACACGTGCTGCAGCATTCTGGATCAGTTGGAGAGTCTTAATGGACTTATTTGGGCAACCTGATAATAAGGAATTGCAGTAATCTAGTCTAGAAGTAACGAATGCATGGACTAGTTTTTCAGCATCGTTTTGAGACAGGATATTCCTAATTTTGGCAATGTTACGAAGATGGAAAAAGGCTATTCTTGAGGTTTGTTTTAAGTGGGCGTTGAAGGATATATCCTGATCAAAAATAACTCCTAGATTTCTGACAGTAGTGCTGGAGGCCAGGGTAATACCATCCAGAGTAACTATATCTTTCGAAAACGAAGTTCGGCGGTGCGTTGGTCCTATCACAATAACTTCAGTTTTGTCTGAGTTTAACATCAGGAAATTGTGGGTCATCCAGGATTTTATATCCTCAATACACGTTTGAAGTCTTGCTAACTGACCACTTTCATCTGGCTTAATTGACAGATATAATTGGGTATCGTCTGCGTAACAGTGATAGTTAATCGAGTGTTTCCTAATAATATTACCTAGAGGAAGCATATATAAGGAAAATAGAATTGGTCCAAGCACTGAGCCTTGAGGAACGCCATGGCTAACTTTAGCGTGCTTGGAGGGTTTATCATTAACATTAACAAACTGGGATCGTTCAGAGAAATAGGACTTAAACCAGCTTAGTGCGATTCCTTTAATGCCAACTAAGTGTTCCAGTCTCTGTAACAGGATAGTATGGTCAATAGTGTCAAATGCAGCACTAAGATCTAGTAGAACAAGAATGGAGACAAGTCCTTTGTCTGCAGCAGTTAGAAGGTCGTTAGTAATTTTCACCAGTGCCGTCTCTGTGCTATGATGCTTTCTAAATCCTGATTGAAAATCATCAAATAGACTGTTGCTATGTAGAAAATCACATAACTGATTAGCAACCACCTTCTCAAGGATCTTGGATAGAAAGGGAAGGTTTGATATAGGTCTATAGTTTGCTAAGACTTCAGGATCTAGGGTGGGTTTTTTCAGAAGAGGTTTTATCACAGCAATTTTAAATGACTGCGGTACATAACCTGTTAGTAAGGACATGTTGATCATATCTAATAATGAAGTGTTTACCACGGGTAACGCTTCTTTGAGTAGCCTCGTTGGGATGGGGTCTAAGAGACAGGTAGACGGCTTAGCTGAGGATATCTTTAACATTAATTGTTGAAGGTCTATAGGATAAAAGCAGTCCAAGTATATGTCGGGAGTCGTCGTTCTTTCTAGCGGTCCTGCATTTAAAGATGAACTGTTAGAAGTTGAGGGCAAAAGGTGTTGAATTTTATCTCTAATTGTTATAATTTTATCATTAAAGAAGCTCATGAAGTCATCACTACTCAGAGCTAGAGGAATAGATGGCTCAGTAGAGCTGTGGCTATCTGTCAGCCTGGCTACAGTGCTGAAAAGAAACCTTGGGTTGTTCTTGTTTTCTTCTATTAATGATGAGTAATAGTCTGATCTGGCCTTTCTTAGGGCCTTCCTATAGATTTTTAGACTGTCTTGCCATTCCAAACGGGATTCCTCCACTTTGGTGGAGCGCCACTTACTTTTCGATGTTTCGTGAGATTTGTTTTAATTTGCGAGTTTGGGAGTTATACCAAGGAGCTAATTTCCCTTTTGCTTTATCGTCTTCTTTTTGAGAGGAGCGACAGAGTCTAAGGTCGTCCGTAGGCAAGTGTAGCACCGTCTACAAATGTATCAATTTGAGAGGGACTGAGGTTAACATAGAGGTCCTCTGTTATGTTAAGGCACGACATAGACTGGAATGATGTAGGAAAACTTTCCTTAAATTTAGCTATAGCACTGTCAGATAGGCATCTAGTGTAGAAGCTGCTATCTGGTTTAGTATGGTCAGGTAGCAAGAATTCAAAAGTAATTAAAAATGATCTGATAATACCAGATTCTGCGGAAATATTATTAAATCCTCAATTTCAATACCATATGCCAGCACAAGGTCGAGGGTGTGGTTAAAACAGTGCGTCGCCTTGTGCACACTCTGACTGAAACCGATTGAATCCAGTAATGAGTTGAAAGCAGTAGTAAGGCTATTGTTGTCAACGTCCACATGGATATTAAAATCACCAACAATAAGTACTTTGTCTGATTTAAGGACTACACATGATAAAAACTCTGAGAATTCAGATAAAAATTCAGAATACGGACCTGGAGCTCGGTAGACAACAACAAATATAATTGGCTGTACTGATTTCCGTGTTGGATGTTGAAGATTAAGAACAAGGCTTTCAAAAGAGTTATAATTTAGTTTGGGTTTAGGGTTAATTAACAGGCTAATCTGCCAAATTCAGCTTTGAATGTCAGGTAAATACAGTTTAAAAAACACTGTCCTGTGTTTTTGGTTTGTCGCACAACTAGGAGGGCCAAAATGTATTGTGAACCAAAATTGATATACGGGCCACACAAACACACACACACAGACAAACACACACAGACACACACACACAAACACACATACAGACACACAAACACACATACAGACACACAAACACACAGACAAACACACACACAGACAAACACACACAGACACACAGACACATACACATACAGACACACACAGACAAACACACACAGACACACAAACACACACACAGACAAACACACACAGACACACACAGAGACACACACACACACACACAAATTCCCACAATTTCATTGCATAAAATTGCATAAATATCTTGCATATTCCATTGCATTTTTTTAAGAAAACATGCCGCATAATCAAGGATTTTTGCCCTGCAACACTCACAAAAAAACTAAAAAATAAGCGAGGGATACATAAATACATAAATATAAATATAACTAAAGACAATTAATAGTAAAATGTATTAGTATTACAAAACGGGTTTCCTTCTGAACAGAAGATCTTATTGTAAAACGACATGTTTTCATGTATTTTATAGATAATTGAAGAGGAAAAGCAGCTTGAGGTCTGAAACTGTTTACACACTCACAGATTTAAACTTAGTGAAGTCCTGACAGGAGATCTGAGATCAGCTGCTGGCGCTGTCGCTTCTTCTTCATGTATTCTCTGATCCTGGAGGAGTCAACCACGCTGACCCAATTAGAGAAGCCTTCCAGGCCGGGGGGGGGGGACGGAGGGGCAGGGGCATCATGGTCCAGCAACACCCCCCCCACAGGAAAAATGAGATGCTAATTAATTAGCATTGGCATCTTCAGCCTCTCATGTCAGCTCGTGTAGAGAATCAATGTTCACATCAGAGTCCTACAGCCAGCTGCCGGCCACGGCATCAACACGCCAACAACACGCCATCAACACGCCACGCCACCAACATGCCAACAACACGCCATCAACACGCCAACAACACACCATCAACACGCCATCAACACCCAATCAACACACCATCAACACACCAACAACACGCCATCAACACACCATCAACACGCCAACAACACATCATCAACACGCCATCAACACGCCAACAACAGGCCAACAACACACCATCAACACGCCATCAACACTCCAAGAACACGCCACGCCATCAACATGCCAACCACACGCCATCAACACGCAAACCACACGCCATCAACACGCCATCAACACGGCATCAACACGCCAACAACACATCATCAACACGCCAACAACACTCCATCAACACGCCATCAACACACCATCAACACGCCATCAACACGCCATCAACACGCCAACAACACATCATCAACACGCCAACAACACTCCATCAACACGCTATCAACACACCATCAACATGCCATCAACACGCCATCAACACACCATCAACACGCCAACAACATATCATCAACACGCCATCAACACGCCATCAACACGCCATCAACCCGCCAACAACACGCCAACAACACGCCATCAACACTCCATCAACACGCCAAGAACACACCACGCCATCAACATGCCAACAACACGCCATCAACACGGCATCAACACGCCAACAACACATCATCAACACGCCATCAACACTCCATCAACACGCCATCAACACACCATCAACACGCCATCAACACGCCATCAACACACCAACAACAGACCAACAACACATCATCAACATGCCATCAACACTCCAAGAACACGCCATCAACACGCCACGCCATCAACATGCCAACCACACGCCATCAACACGGCATCAACACGCCAACAACACATCATCAACACGCCATCAACACGCCATCAACACACCATTAACACGCCATCAACACGCCATCAACACACAATCAACATTCCATCAACACGCCACGCCATCAACACGCCATCAACACGCCATCAACACTCCATCAACATGCCATCAACACGCCATCAACACGCCATCAACACTCCATCAACACGCCATCAACACATCATCAACACGCCACGCCATCAACACGCCATCAACACATCATCAACACGCCACGCCATCAACACACCATCAACACGCCCCGCCATCAACACGCCACGCCATCAACACGCCATCAACACACCATCAACACGCCATCATACCCTCAACACACATGTTGGCGTGATTAAGGCCTAATGTTGGTGTAATTTGGGCCTAATGTTGGCGTGATTAAGGCCTAATGTTGGCATGATTTGGGAACTAATGTTGGTGTGATTTAGGCCTAATGTTGGTGTAATTTGGGCCTAATGTTGGCGTGATTTGGGCCTAATGTTGGTGATTTGGGAACTAATTTGGTGTGATTTAGGCCTAATGTTGGTGTAATTTGGGGCCTAATGTTGGCGTGATTTGGGCCTAATGTTGGTGTGATTTGGGCCTAATGTTGGCGTGATTTGGGCCTAATGTTGGCGTGATTTGGGAACTAATGTTGGTGTGATTTAGGCCTAATGTTGGTGTAATTTGGGCCTAATGTTGGCGTGATTTGGGCCTAATGTTGGTGTGATTTGGGCCTAATGTTGGCGTGATTTGGGCCTAATTTGATTTGGGCCTAATGTTGGTGTGATTTGGGAACTAATGTTGGTGTGATTTGGGCCTAATGTTGGTGTAATTTGGGCCTAATGTTGGCGTGATTTGGGCCTAATGTTGGCGTGATTTGGGCCTAATGTTGGCGTGATTTGGGCCTAATGTTGGCGTGATTTGGGAACTAATGTTGGTGTGATTTAGGCCTAATGTTGGTGTAATTTGGGCCTAATGTTGGCGTGATTTGGGCCTAATGTTGGCGTGATTTGGGCCTAATGTTGGCGTGATTTGGGCCTAATGTTGGCGTGATTTGGGCCTAATGTTGGCGTGATTTGGGCCTGATGTTGGCATGATTTGGGCCTGATGTTGGCGTGAATTGGGCCTAATGTTGGCGTGATTTGGGCCTAATGTTGGCGTGATTTGGGCCTAATGTTGGTGTTATTTAGGCCTGTGAAGAGTACTCGTTGCATGGAGCCATCCACGTTAGTTTCTTTAACAATTTGGTGGACAGAAACCAACAGTTCTGAAATATAGAAAGAAATGGGTCAACTTTGACCCGAGGACAACAGGGGGGTTAAATAGAAAGCTTTTTGGTCCAGATTTAACCCTAATCTTCCCGTAGACCATGAACTTGTTGTCCTGCTTTCTACAAACCGAAACGTGCGATGAATGAAACAGACTTTGTGTTTCTACACGTAAAGATCCACACACACACACACACACACACACACACACACACACACACACACACACACACACACACACACAAAGAAGTAGAATCTCTGTTCTCAGCGTTTCTATCCACTGAACACTGAAACATGATTATTCATAATAAGGTGTCAGAGCTGATGAGCGTCAGCGTGGCAGCGCAGTAATCGGCACAGCACGCCGCTCGCCGTGCACGCTGCCGTAACCGCACATGGCAGGCCAAAGATGTCGGCCATCACACGGCGTTAGGGCGCCGCGTGGCGATTGGTGGAAGGTGACGGATCCGTGCTGATCCTGACCTTATTAACTAAAACCCTCCGAGACACATTAGACGGATCACTTACCGCACAAACGCTCAGAAACATTTAAATAACCGTTACTGAGACTCGTACAGGCAGAGAATTAACAGCTGCAGGCCTCAAACATGTCTCACGGTTTACAATCTCACACACACACACACACACACACACACACACACACACACACACACACTAATACTTGGCTTATTGTTATGTAGTGTTCATTTTGTCACCTATTTTTAATTTAGTCTTAATCTTTATCTTTTGCAGAATGTCCTTGTTAGTTTTGGTCCTATTTAGTCATTGCTCTCCCTTTCATGTGCACTGTTAATTAGACTATACTTACAGAGTGAACTGTTAAATATGGACAACAAAACACAACGCAGTTTCACTATCTTGGTATAAACAACGGCGTGAGGACTTGCCAGTGTGATTCATTAAATATATAAATACTGGTTTTGGACACAAACAAAAGATTTCCAGCTGTGACGAGTCGCAGGGAATTAGAGGACCCAAAAGCAGAGATAGGGCAGGCAGGCAGGCAGGAGAAGGTTTGAGCTTGTGGGTTTATTATAACACAAAAACACAGAGCAAAACGAAGGAGATCCAAAAAGCAAAAAAACCCACAAGAACAAAAGATCAGCGGGAAAACTCAAAATAAAAGGCACATGGGTGAAACACACTGACAACAACAGACTGACCAGGCAAGACACGAACTCCAACAACAACCTGACAAGAGCCAAAGGAAACACAGTGTCTAAATAAACGAGGTAATACACTACTCAGAATACACAAAACAGGATAAATCTACACAACAGGGAACAGAAATATACAGGAAACATACAGAAATACCCATAGCCACAACACCAGCAAGATACACGATTTTTCAGGTCAGTCACTATGCGGTGCAGTTTACTTCAATTGTTTTAAGAAATGCACTCACTGTTGTGCAAATGCAAATTATGATTTGACAAATGCACCAAATTAACTGAGAAAAAATGTAACGTAGCATTGTATTTCAGTGGAGACATGTCCATGTTGATTTCACAGAGCTAAAACAAACCTGAATGATTTAAATGAAGAGGCTACAATAAGCTACACAGCTGGCATGCTTATTATGGTGAAAAATCTTCCAAGGCACAGTTTTGCGTCTGAGGTCTCTGTACGACCTCGAGCTTGTGTCGTAGCCTACACAGGAATAGGGTTGGGTATCGTTTGCTTTTTTTTCGATTCCGGTGCTAAATCGATACTTTTAAAACAGTGCCGGTGCCTAAACGGTGCCTGAATCGGTACTTTTCAATAAAGTTAAAAAAAAATAAGTGTAGTAAACAACAGTCAGTGACTTGTTTATTGCTAAAGCCATGGTCAAAATTAAAGATTTAATAATAACGTAATGACTATAACAATAACTTATTTCACCAGTAAATTGCTGTTGAACCCCAGATGGGAAAAGGGTATTTTACAATTACTGTGAATGCACCACGAGGCTACCTGTTTTAAGTGAATCTGTGTTGTTTAATTCCGACAACGGCAGCTGCGAGTGAACGCACCGTCTGTGTTGTTTAATTCCGACAACGGCAGCTGCAAGTGAACGCACCGTCTGTGTAGTTTAATTCCGACCATATAAACATACTGTATATCTATGAATTGTAGAAGTCCTCCACAGTGAAATACAGTCACACTTTACACTGTTTAACGTTAGCTGTCAGCATTTTAACCGTGATTAATCCAGCTGCTAGCTAACGCTAGGCTAACGTTACATGCTGTCAGGTGTAGTGTAAAGTCAGGCACCGAAATGAGGCACCGAAACTTCCGTTCTTATTCGGTCTCGTTACTACCGTTTACGTCGGCACCGGTTCCCTATTGGCACCGAGTTTCGGTACCCAACCCTACACAGGAATGAATATCAAAGCTAAGTTCTACTACTAGTATAATGTTACTGCTACTACATTGCACATATCTGTACATGTTGTTCATACATTGTTCATATTACATAGCCATAAGTATTCTGCTCTTATAAGGTAACTGCTAATACACTGCACATATTTAAATTTAATTTATATCACTCTAAACCACCTTCTGTTAACCAACTGTACACTACTGTCTACACTTCTCTCATTGTACCTCCTCGACTCAGCTCGACTCTACTTTTTTAGTTTTCCATTCTGATAAAAAACACACACACACACACACACACACACACACACACACACAGATACACACACACACACACACACACACACACACACACACACACACACACACACACACACACACACACACACACACACACACACACACACACACAGACACACACACACACACACACACAAACACACACACACACAGAGACACACACACACACACACACACACACACACACACACACACACACACACACACACACACACAGCACGCACACACACACACAGAGACACACACACACAGAGCCACACACACACACACACACACACACACACACACACACACACACACACACACACACACACACACACACACACACACACACACACACACACACACACACACACACACACACACACACACACACACACACACACACACACACACACACACACACACACACACAGAGATACAGTCCTGAACAAACCTTGCCTTAAATAGTTTAGCCAGCGGCGTTTTTTTTTACCAGAAACACACACCTTCTAGTTCTGTGTGTGTGTCGCGTTATGATGACCAGCCACGCTCGCCTCACGCAGGAGGCGGCACTAAATCTGCAATGGAAAAGGAGAGTGGAGCTGGTACTAGCGGTGGGTAAGCGCCATATGTTTCTTGTCCTGTCTATACTTGTATATCACATCATCACCTTCCTAAAATAATTGCCTAAAGTCATTTTTTCAGAAAACACAAAAATAAAACAGCCTAAGTCAGATGTTTGACATAGGCAATTATACTAAAGGTGTAGAATCACATGACCTGTTCAACTGAGGATGTAGGCAATTTTACCTGAGGTGGCCAGCACCATGAGGAGATGATTTAGGCAACAAAATCATTTTTTTTTTTAAAATGACTTAAGCAATTATTTTAGGAAGGTGGCGACATTGCACTTTTCTGCTCTTTTTGCACTTCTGGTTCAACACAAACTGCATTTTTCTGCCTTTCTACTTGTTCTCTGCACAATGACAATAAAGTTTAATCTAAATCTAAATTTAATCTATGAAGAAGTACCAGACTATAGTTCAACATCAACATGTGTTTTTGTGCCCCATGGCCTTCCATACTGATTACATGTTGGCCTTTCAGACACATGTTGGCCTTCCATACTTTTACATGTTGGCCTTTCACATAAAGTATTTGGGCACCTCAGTTCCAAAGGGAGATAAGTGGCAGGTTGGGGATCCTCGGTGCTCTGGATCCTGGTCTCGGCTGCCAGACTCTCCGAGTTAAACCTGGAGCCTGAAACCTCGCTGGTTTCTGTGGCGAGGGGACCTGGATCTCAGAATACCACGAGACACCACATCAGGCGAGCCAGAGCTGAAACATGATCTGGTTCTGTAGAGAGAGTTTAAACACCACTCTGAGTTCATCACGCCAGTCTCGATGTTTTCACATATTTTACACACAGAAAATATAAATGTGTGTTTAATGCAATCAATTAAAACTTTTTCCCTGACAGGGTCGAGCTCAACCTCCTTTTCTCACTTTTTGGGCGTTTTTCGGCTGTAAAGGTCATTTCATGCCTGTGTGTAGAATCGACAGCGTACCTCTGCAGACCCCTCTGCGTCTACACCGGAGGCTGACCTCACCTCTCCAAAAATGTAACTATACGTCTCTCGGCCATGGCACACACACAAACGCACACACATGCACACACACACACACGCACACACACACACACACACACCAGTATGAACATCAGGCCACTTACGTAGCTACGGAGAAAGCGAGTGTTACCCGATCCGATCCCGATCTTTTTAATAGATAAAAATAACTGAGTAAACAAAGTAACTAAATATATGTCTCAAGTCGGTGATCTTCCATCTACCAGAGGACCCAGAGGCTAATGGAGGGCTACCAGAGGGCCCCGAGGCTACCAGAGGGCTACCAGAGGGCCCCGAGGCTACCAGAGGGCCCCGAGGCTACTGGAGGGCTACCAGAGGGCTACCAGAGGGCCCCGAGGCTACCAGAGGGCTACCAGAGGACCCGAGGCTACTAGAGGGCTACTGGAGGGCTACCAGAGGGCCCCGAGGCTACCAGAGGGCTCCAAGCCTACTGGAGGGCTACCAGAGGGCTACTGGAGGGCTACCAGAGGGCCCAGAGGCTACCAGAGGGCCCCGAGGCTACTGGAGGACTACCAGAGGGCCCCGAGGCTACCAGAGGGCTACCAGAGGGCCCGAGGCTACCAGAAGGCTACTGGAGGGCTACCAGAGGGCTACTGGAGGGCTACCAGAGGGCCCGAGGCTACCAGAAGGCTACTGGAGGGCTACCAGAGGGCTACTGGAGGGCTACCAGAGGGCCCTGAGGCTACCAGAGAGCTACCAGAGGGCCCCGAGCCTACTGGAGGGCTACCAGAGGGCTACTGGAGGGCTACCAGAGGGCCCCGAGGCTACCGGAGGGCTACCAGAGGGCCCCGAGGCTACCAGAGGGTTACCAGAGGGCCCCGAGGCTACCAGAGGGCTACCAGAGGACCTGAGGCTACCAGAGAGCTACTGGAGGGCTACCAGAGGGCTACTGGAGGGCTACCAGAGGGCCCCGAGGCTACCAGAGGGCTCCAAGCCTACTGGAGGGCTACCAGAGGGCTACTGGAGGGCTACCAGAGGGCCCCGAGGCTACCAGAGGGCCCCAAGGCTACTGGAGGACTACCAGAGGGCCCCGAGGCTACCAGAGGGCTACCAGAGGGCCCGAGGCTACCAGAAGGCTACTGGAGGGCTACCAGAGGGCTACTGGAGGGCTACCAGAGGGCCCCGAGGCTACCAGAGAGCTACCAGAGGGCCCCGAGCCTACTGGAGGGCTACCAGAGGGCTACTGGAGGGCTACCAGAGGGCCCCGAGGCTACCGGAGGGCTACCAGAGGGCTACTGGAGGGCTACCAGAGGGCCCCGAGGCTACCAGAGGGCCCCGAGGCTACTGGAGGGCTACCAGAGGGCTACCAGAGGGCTACCAAAGGGCCCCGAGGCTACCAGAGGGCTACCAGAGGACCCGAGGCTACTAGAGGGCTACTGGAGGGCTACCAGAGGGCTACTGGAGGGCTACCAGAGGGCCCCGAGGCTACCAGACGGCTACTGGTGGGCTACGAGAGGGCTACTGGAGGGCTACCAGAGGGCCCCGAGGCTACCAGAGGGCCCCAAGGCTACCAGAGGGCTACCAGAGGGCCCAGAGGGCTACTAGAGGGCTACTGGAGGGCTACCAGAGGGCTCCGAGGCTACCAGAGGGCTACTGGAGGGCTACCAGAGGGCTACTGGAGGGCTACCAGAGAGCTACCAGAGGGCCCCGAGGCTACCAGAGGGCTACTGGAGGTCTACCAGAGGGCTACTGGAGGGCTACCAGAGGGCTACTGGAGGGCTACTAGAGGGCCCCGAGGCTACCAGAGGGCTACTGGAGGGCTACCAGAGGGCTACTGGAGGGCTACCAGAGGGCTACTGGAGGTCTACCAGAGGGCTACTGGAGGGCTACCAGAGGGCTACTTGAGGGCTACCAGAGGGCTACTGGAGGGCTACCAGAGGGCCCCGAGGCTACTGGAGGGCTACCAGAGGGCCCCGAGGCTACTGGAGGGCTACCAGAGGGCCCGAGGCTACCAGAGGGCTACCAGAGGACCCGAGGCTACCAGAGGGCTACTGCAGGGCTACCAGAGGGCTACTGGAGGGCTACCAGAGGGCCCAGAGGCTACCAGAGGGCTACCAGAGGGTCCCGAGCCTACTGGAGGGCTACCAGAGGGCTACTGGAGGGCTACCAGAGGGCCCCGAGGCTACCGGAGGGCTACCAGAGGGCCCCAAGGCTACCAGAGGGCTACCAGAGGGCCCCGAGGCTACCAGAGGGCTACTGGAGGGCTACGAGAGGGCTACCAGAGGGCCCCAAGGCTACCAGAGGGCTACTGGAGGGCCCAGAGGGCTACCAGAGGGCTACCAGAGGGCTACCAGAGGGCTATTGGAGGGCCCCAAGGCTACCAGAGGGCCCCCAAGAGCCCTTGAAATGTCCCACAATAGAGCTCATAACAGAGTTGGTGTATTTAAAGACATAGTTGCTTCTAACTGGTCTCACATTACTCTTTCAATGCGTATTTGTACATTATGATTTCTTAAACTAATGTTTACAATACACAAGTTGGTTTAGTGCCAAGTGCAGTGGTAGCATGTTACAATGTGGAGAGTCTCCCCAAACCAAATCCTGCGATCGAACGCGTTTGGACAGGCTAATACAAAATGTAAATAAACTAACCAAGTCCCCATGACACGAAGGACAATACAAGAGTCAACCCTGTTCCCCAAGCCTTTTTCTTGTATATATATATTTTTTACGATTATTTTTTGGGACTTTTCCGCCTTTAAGGACAGCTAGGTGAGAAAGGGAAGAGAGAGAGAGAGAGAGAGAGAGAGAGAGAGAGAGAGGAGAGGTGGAAGACATGCAGGAATTCGTCACAGGTCGGATTCCAACCCTGGACCTTTGTGTTGAGGCGTAAACCTCTCAGTATATGTGCGCTTGCTCTACCCACTGATCCAACCCGGCCACAGGCTTTCAGCGCTTTTTAAAACACATTTTAAACGTATTTTAAATGCTTTTTCCAAAAGCTTGTGTGGCTTTTTGATGCTTTTTTGAGTAATGAATGGACTGGTGGCGAGAATGTGGAGTTATAACCAGTTACTGTAACAGCTGGAGCAACATCTGTCCTCCAGCTGATGGATCAGGATCCAGAGAAGATGAACAGTAACAGACAGCTTCACTACAGAGACCTTTCTCCTCTTCAGGATCTACACATCACACAAATAACCCCAGCTTCTTCAGCACTTCTAAAAAGAAATCATTGTTGTCCGGACACGAAGACACACAGACACATACAGACACACACAGACACACACAGACAGACAGACACATACAGAGACACACAGACACACACACACACACACACACACACACACACAGACACAGACACACACAGACACAGACAGACACACACACACAGACACACACACAGACACAGACACAAAGACACACACAGACACACACACACACACACACACACACACACAGACACAGACACAAAGACACACACAAACACACACACACACAGACACACACACAGACACAGACACACACACACACACACACACACACACACAGACACACACTCAGACACACACACACACAGACACAAAAACACACAGACACACACACACACACACACACACAGACTCAGATACACACACACACACAGACACATACAGACAGACAGACACAGACACACACACAGACACAAAGACACACACAGACACACACACAGACACAGACACACACACACAGACACAGACACAAAGACACACACAAACACACACACACAGACAGACACACACACAGACACAGACACACACAGACACACACACACACACAGACACACACTCAGACACACACACAGACACAAAAACACACACAGACACACACAGACACACACACAGACACACACTCAGACACACACACACACAAAACACACACAGACACACACAAATACACACACAGACACATACAGACACACACACACAGACTCAGATACACACACACACACTCACACACACACACACACACACACACACACACATTCAGACACACACACACACAGTCAGACACACACACACACACTCAGACACACACACACACACACACACAGACACAAAGACACACACAGACACACACAGACACACACACACAGACTCAGATACACACACACACACACTCAGACACACACACACACACACACACAAAGACACACACAGACACACACTCAGACACACACAAATACACACACAGACACATACAGACACACACACAGACTCAGATACACACACACACACACATTCAGACACACACACACACAGTCAGACACACACACACACAGTCAGACACACACACACACACAGACACACACACACACACACACACACACACACACACACATAGACACACACTCAGACACACACATACACAGACACACACTCACAGACACACACACACACACACACACACACACACACACACACACACACACAACACACAAAAAACACACACACACACACACACAGACAGACAGACACACTCAGACACACACACACACACACACGGACACAGACAGACACACACACACACACACATACTCAGACACACACACACACACACACACACACACACACACACAAACAGAGACAGAGACACACACACACACACACACACACACACACACACACACACACACAAACAGACAGAGACACAGACACACACACAGACACACACACACACACACACACACACACACACACACACACACACAGACAAATTGTTAACTAATTTTTGGCACTTTTTGCCAGAAGACGACGGTGAAAACCAACCGACGGAGCCCTCCGACCCAGAGACCTGAACGAGAGATGTAGAGGAAGTGAAGGGAAGCTGTTATTAGGGAGGTGTGCTCAGTCAGCGTTTCTCCAACATCAGGCTCCCATCATCCAGAAACACTTTCATATTCCCTTTATATCCGTGTCTCTCCGGGGCCGAGATAAGACACGCTGTAATTACGGGGAAACCATTTCTCTGTGTTTGATTATTCTCCGGGTTTGACAGCGCTGGGAAAGGGACAGACTCAAACAGGCGTCTGTGGTTCCAGCGTTAGTTTCACTAAATCTCCCCAGAGAACTTGGACAAGTTCCCGTTTGGGTCTCGACACAGAAACCTGATAACCGGCCCACGCGTTGACTACGTAACCAGCTTTGATAAAGACAGATTAATGTGAATATATGACTTCATAAAGGTGTGTGCATGGAGCTGATGTCCACAGTGTCTGTGATGATGTATAATCCCAAATAAAAGACACATTATGGTTCAGATTTCAACGCGTGGGCATGGTTGAAGTTAGTTATGAGTCCATATAATCTGGATATTAGTGAGAGACATATAAACCATAATGTGATGTACTTATACTGTCGTACTGTATATCACATCTTTGGACGGTTTGAGACATCTCCTTCTAGTGACACATGTAGGCTATGTTTTTTTAGTGGAAAGCTTTTATTAAGTAGGAAGACATTCAGAAATGTCAACAGATGAGGTCATCAGGTCACGTTAATCAGCTGTTAAATGTTCAGCGTGTTAACCTCTCCTGATCGTTGATCAGAGAACCAGCGAGACTGGTTCCCTCCAGGGCCGACAGGGTTAGGGTGTTAACCCTAACCCACACACACACACACACTAACCCTAACACACACACACACAAACCCTAACACACACACACACACACACACACACACTAACCCTAACATACACACACACTAACCCTAACACACACACACTAACTCTAACACACACACACTAACCCTAACCCACAAACACACACTTATATGACTTATATGTTCCCTATATGTCCCCTATATGTTACCAGTATGTTCCCTATATGTCCCCTGTATGTACCCTATATGTCCCCTATACGTTCCCTATATGTACCCTATATGTTCTCTATATGTTCCATATATGTCCCCTATATGTTCTCTATTTGTCTCCTATACGTTCCCTATATGTTCCCATATATGTTCCCTATATGTACCCTTTATGTTCCATATATGTACCCTATATGTCCCCTATATGTTACCAGTATGTTCCCTATATGTCCCCTGTATGTACCCTATATGTCCCCTATACGTTCCCTATACGTACCCTATATGTTCTCTATATGTACCCTGCATGTTCCCTATATGTTCCCTATATGTCCCCTATATCTTCCCTATGTGTTACCAGTATGTTCCCTATATGTTCCCAGTATGTTCCCTATATGTCCCCTGTATGTACCCTATTTGTCTTATATGTCCCCTATACATTCCCTATTTGTTCCCTATATGTTCTCTATATGTACCCTGCATGTTCCCTGCATGTTCCCTATATGTCCCCTATATGTTTCCTATATGTTACCAGTATGTTCCCTATTTGTCCCATGTATATGTGCGCCTGCTCTACCCACTGATCCAATCCGGCCACACGCTTTCAGCGCTTTTTAAAACACATTTTAAACGTATTTTAAATGCTTTTTCCAAAAGCTTGTGTGGCTTTTTGATGCTTTTTTGAGTAATGAACGGACTGGTGGCGAGAATGTGGAGTTATAACCAGTTACTGTAACAGCTGGAGCAACATCTGTCCTCCAGCTGATGGATCAGGATCCAGAGAAGATGAACAGTAACAGACAGCTTCACTACAGAGACCTTTCTCCTCTTCAGGATCTACACATCACACAAATAACCCCAGCTTCTTCAGCACTTCTAAAAAGAAATCATTGTTGTCCGGACACAAAGACACACAGACACATACAGACACACACAGACACACACAGAGACACACAGAGACACACACACACACACACACACACACACACACACACACACACACACACACACACACACACACACACACAGACACAGACAGACAGACACATACAGACACACACAGACACACACACACACACACACACACACACACACACACACAGACACACACACAGACACATACAGACAGACATACACATACAGACACACACAGACACACACACACAGACACACACACAGACACAGACACAAAGACACACACAGACACACACACAGACACAGACACACACACACACACACAGACACAGACACAAAGACACACACAAACACACACACACAGACAGACACACACACAGACACAGACACACACAGACAAACACACACACACACACACAGACACACACTCAGACACACACACACACACAAAACACACACACACACACACACACACACACACACACACACACACACACACACACAGATACACACACACACACACACACACACACACACACACACACACACACACACACACACACACACACAGACACACACACACACAAAGACACACACACAGACACAGACACACACACACACACAAACACACACAGACACACACACACACACACAGACACACACTCCCTATATGTTCCCTGTATGTTCCCTATGTGTCCCCTATACGTTCCCTGTATGTTCCCTGTATGTTCCCTATATGTCCCCTATATGTTCCCTATATGTCCCCTATATGTTCCCTTTATATTCCCTATATGTCCCCTATATGTACCCTATATTTTTCCTATATGTTCCCTATAGGTTCCCTGTATGTACCCTGTATGTACCCTATATGTCCCCTATACATTCCCTGTATGTTCCCTATATGTCCCCTATATGTCCCCTATATGTTCCCTTTATGTCCCCTATATGTACCCTATATTTTCCCTATATGTTCCCTATATGTTCCCTGTATGTTCCCTGTATGTACCCTGTATGTACCCTACATGTCCCCTCTATGTACCCTATATGTCCCCTATATGTTCCCTATATGTTCTCTATATGTTCCATATATGTTCCCTATATGTACCCTATATGTTACCAGTATGTTCCCTATATGCCCCCTATATGTACCCTATACGTTCCCTATATATACCCTATATGTTCTCTATATGTTCCATATATGTCCCCTATATGTCTCCTATACGTTCCCTATATGTTCCCATATATGTTCCCTATATGTACCCTATATGTTCTATATATGTCCCCTATATGTTCCCTATATGTTACCAGTATGTTCCCTATATGTCCCCTGTATGTACTCTGTATGTCCCCTATATGTTCCTATATGTACCCCTATATATGTCCCTATATGTTCCCTATATGTCCCTATATGTTCCCTATGTGTTACCAGTATGTTCCCTATATGTCCCATGTATGTTCCCTATACGTTCCCTGTATGTACCCTATATGTCCCCTATACGTTCCCTATATGTACCCTATATGTTCTCTATATGTACCCTGCATGTTCCCTTTATGTTCCCTATATGTTCCCTATATGTTACCAGTATGTTCCCTATATGTCCCCTGTATGTTCCCTATATGTTCCCTATGTGTCCCCTATACGTTCCCTGTATGTTCCTTGTATGTTCCCTATATGTCCCCTATATGTTCCCTATATTTCCCCTATATTTTCCCTATATGTCCCCTATAAGTTCCCTTTATGTTCCCTATATGTCCCCTATATGTACCCTATATTTTCCCTATATGTTCCCTATATGTTCCCTGTATGTTCCCTATATGTTCACTTTATGTTCGCTATATGTCCCCTATATGTTCCCTTTATGTTCCTTATATGTCCCCTATATGTTCCCTTTATGTTCCCTGTCCTCTCATGTTTACCGTGCTGGATGTGTGAATGGTTCCTGTTCCTGCAGAGAGTTTCTGTGTCTCTGAGCCAGACCTCTGAGCAGCTCGTTGATATAAAGAGAGGTGACCGCTGAGTCTCTGGGGAGAGTTGGAGAGAGTTGGAGAGAGTTGGAGAGAGTTGGGGAGAGTTGGAAAGAGTTGGAGAGAGCTAGAGAGAGTTGGAGAGAGTTGGGGAGAGTTGGAGAGAGTTGGAGAGACTTGGAGAGAGTTGGGGAGAGTTGGAGAGAGTTGGAGAGACTTGGAGAGAGTTGGGGAGAGTTGGGGAGAGTTGGGGAGACTGTTGGAGAGAGTTGGGGAGAGTTGGGGAGAGCAGGAGGGAGTTGGAGAGAGTTGGGAGAGTTGGGGAGAGCAGGGGGAGTTGGAGAGAGTTGGAGAGAGTTGGGGAGAGTTGGGGAGAGTTGGGGAGAGTTGGGGAGAGTTGGAAGAGTTGGGAAGAGTTTGGGGAGAGTTGGGGAGAGCAGGAGAGAGTTGGAGAGAGTTGGAGAGAGTTGGGGAGAGCTGGGGAGAGTTGGGGAGAGTTGGGAAGAGTTGGGAAGAGTTGGGAAGAGTTTGGGAGAGCTGGAGAGAGTGTGAGAGAGTTGGAGAGAGTTGGAGAGAGTTGGAGAGAGTTGGAGAGAGTGTGAGAGAGTTGGAGAGACTTGGAGAGAGTGTGAGAGAGTTTGAGAGTGTGAGAGAGTTGGAGAGAGTGTGAGAGAGTTGGAGAGAGTGGGAGAGAGTTTGAGAGTGTGAGAGAGTTGGAGAGAGTTGGAGAGAGTTGGAGAGAGTTGGAGAGAGTTGGAGAGAGTTGGGGAGAGCAGGAGGGAGTTGGGGAGAGTTGGAGAGAGTTGGGGAGAGTTGGGGAGAGCTGGGGAGAGTTGGAGAGAGTTGGAGAGAGTTGGAGAGAGTTGGGGAGAGTTGGGGAGAGTTGGGGAGAGCAGGAGGGAGTTGGAGAGAGTTGGAGAGAGTTGGGGAGAGCTGGGGAGAGTTGGGGAGAGTTGGGAAGAGTTGGGAAGAGTTGGGAAGAGTTTGGGAGAGCTGGAGAGAGTTTGAGAGAGTGTGAGAGAGTGTGAGAGAGTTGGAGAGAGTTGGAGAGAGTTGAGAGAGTTGGAGAGAGTGTGAGAGAGTTTGAGAGAGTTTGAGAGTGTGAGAGAGTTGGAGAGAGTGTGAGAGAGTTGGAGAGAGTGGGAGAGAGTTTGAGAGTGTGAGAGAGTGTGAGAGAGTTGGAGAGAGTGGGAGAGAGTGTGAGAGAGAGATGGAGAGAGTTTAAGTGATGGCTGCCTGCCTGCAGGAACATCAGAAGAGAGAGAGGTCCCGGCCCAGTGGAGGCGCGCCACGTCTCTGACCAGAGGCCGTTAAAACATGGCAGCACATTGATAACACATGATGGAGTCACATGAGGACACCACGGGCCCTCCCTACAGCTGGATATACACTACTATGGAGGGGTTTATTTCTCTCTCTCTCTCTCTCTCTCCTCTCTCTCTGTCTCTCTCTCCTCCCTCTCTCTCTCTCCTCTCTGTCTCTCTCTCTCTCTCTGTACATACTACTATGTAGGCTTTTATTTCTATCTCTCTCTCTTTCTTCCCATCCCTCCTCTCTCTTCCTCTCACCTCTGTCTCTCCCTCTCTCTCTCTCTCTCTCCCTCCTTCTCCCTCTCTCTCTCTCCCTCCTTCTCCCTCTCTCCTTCTCCCTCCCAGCTAAAGAGAGAACATATGGCAGCAGTAGAGAGCTGATGTTGATGTGGCAGCTCGCTGGGCTAATTACGCCACCTTTAATGCTCTAATGTCTCTGGGGAGGGAGGGAGGGAGGGAGGGAGGGAGGGAGGGAGAGAGGGAGGGAGGGAACTGAGGCTGGCCTTCATTTAGAAATGGAGAGATATTAAAGTCAATCCCCAGATAGCAGCCGACAGTCGCGCTTTGAAGCCGCTGCTGGTTAAGATTTCTTTCCCTTTTATTTCTGCTGCTCGCTGTACAAAACTGACAATTACATTTCCACTTCAAACACACACACACACACACACACACAGAGACAGAGACACACAAACACACACACACACACACACACACACAGACACACACACACACACACACACACACACACACACACACACACACACACACACACACACACACACGTTTATTTCAGCCCGTTTAAACACGGAGATGTCTCCTTATCCAGGGGAGCGTACCGGCTAATTGATCAAAGGCTGGGGGCAGGTGGGACAAAGCAGCGCTGCGTTTGGGGGGCCCTGGGACAAAGCAGCGCTGCGTTGGGGGGCCCTGGGACAGTGATGAGCTAATCTAACACCAGCCGAGCTACCAAATACCTGCTGGGGAGGGCTGGGCCATAGGGAGTAAATCAGATATCACGAAATATTCTTCACCAAATACCTCAATATCGATATTACGGTGATATTCTAGGGTTGAAAACTGTTGCTTTAACAAAATATCTTCACACTTAGATTTTAGATCAATAAACATCAGTAATGTGATTATTACACTAGGCTATACCTAGGCTATACTTTAAAGACTGGTATGTGTGAGCATGTTGAATGAATAAACTCCTGTAAGTGTTGATGTTTGGCCTGTAGCAGCGCTGTTAGTGGTATCAACACAGTCTCCATCAGCAGTATATACACAACTTAAAGGAACACTACGACTTATTGGGACTTTAGCTTATTCACTGTAACCCCCAGAGTTAGACTAGTCCATACATACCCTTCTCATCTCTTATTGGGACTTTAGCTTATTCACTGTAACCCCCAGAGTTAGACTAGTCCATACATACCCTTCTCATCTCTTATTGGGACTTTATCTTATTCACTGTAACCCCCAGAGTTAGACTAGTCCATACATACCCTTCTCATCTCTTATTGGGACACAGTAACCCCAGAGTTAGACTAGTCCATACATACCCTTCTCATCTCTTATTGGGACTTTATCTTATTCACTGTAACCCCCAGAGTTAGACTAGTCCATACATACCCTTCTCACAGTAACCCCAGAGTCTGGGTTACTGTGAGAAGGGTATGTATGGACTAGTCTAACTCTGGGGGTTACAGTGAGAAGGGTATGTATGGACTAGTCTAACTGGGGGTTACTGTGAGAAGGGTATGTATGGACTAGTCTAACTCTAGGTGTTACTGTGAGAAGGGTATGTATGGACTAGTCTAACTCTAGGTGTTACTGTGAGAAGGGTATGTATGGACTAGTCTAACTCTGGGGGGTTACAGTGAGAAGGGTATGTATGGACTAGTCTAACTCTGGGGGTTACTGTGAGAAGGGTATGTATGGACTAGTCTAACTCTAGGTGTTACTGTGAGAAGGGTATGTATGGACTAGTCTAACTCTAGGTGTTACTGTGAGAAGGGTATGTATGGACTAGTCTAACTCTGGGGGTTACAGTGAGAAGGGTATGTATGGACTAGTCTAACTCTGGGGGTTACTGTGAGAAGGGTATGTATGGACTAGTCTAACTCTGGAGGTTACTGGGAGAAGGGTATGTATGGACTAGTCTAACTCTGGGGGTTACAGTGAGAAGGGTCTGTATGGACTAGTCTAACTCTGGGGGTTACTGGGAGAAGGGTATGTATGGACTAGTCTAACTCTGGGGGTTACTGGGAGAAGGGTCTGTATGGACTAGTCTAACTCTGGAGGTTACTGGGAGAAGGGTATGTATGGACTAGTCTAACTCTGGGGGTTACTGTGAGAAGGGTATGTATGGACTAGTCTAACTCTGGGGGTTACTGTGAGAAGGGTATGTATGGACTAGTCTAACTCTGGGGGTTACAGTGAATAAGATAAAGTCCCAAAATGTCGTAGTGTTCCTTTAAAGGTGCTCTAAGGGACGTTGGGTGATGTCACTTCTTGTTGACGCATTATTAAAGGTCCCATGGCATGAAAATGTCACTTCATGAGGTTTATTTTAACATTAATATGAGTTCCACTAAGGTCTATATAAAAGAGACTTCAGATACAGTATTAGGGGACCACTAAGGTCTATATAAAAGAGACTTCAGATACAGTATTAGGGGACCACTAAGGTCTATATAAAAGAGACTTCAGATACAGTATTAGGGACCACTAAGGTCTATATAAAAGAGACTTCAGATACAGTATTAGGGACCACTAAGGTCTATATAAAAGAGACTTCAGATACAGTATTAGGGAGCACTAAGGTCTATATAAAAGAGACTTCAGATACAGTATTAGGGGACCACTAAGGTCTATATAAAAGAGACTTCAGATACAGTATTAGGGGACCACTAAGGTCTATATAAAAGAGACTTCAGATACAGTATTAGGGGACCACTAAGGTCTATATAAAAGAGACTTCAGATACAGTATTAGGGACCACTAAGGTCTATATAAAAGAGACTTCAGATACAGTATTAGGGACCACTAAGGTCTATATAAAAGAGACTTCAGATACAGTATTAGGGGGACCACTAAGGTCTATATAAAAGAGACTTCAGATACAGTATTAGGGGACCACTAAGGTCTATATAAAAGAGACTTCAGATACAGTATTAGGGGACCACTAAGGTCTATATAAAAGAGACTTCAGATACAGTATTAGGGGACCACTAAGGTCTATATAAAAGAGACTTCAGATACAGTATTAGGGGACCACTAAGGTCTATATAAAAGAGACTTCAGATACAGTATTAGGGACCACTAAGGTCTATATAAAAGAGACTTCAGATACAGTATTAGGGGACCACTAAGGTCTATATAAAAGAGTCTTCAGATACAGTATTAGGGGACCACTAAGGTCTATATAAAAGCATCCAAAGAGCACCATGTCATGGGACCTTTAAAGGTGCAGTAAGCTGTCGCCTCTTTTCTAAACTAAACACATCACTCACCTCTGTGTGATGCTGGAGGTGTTCTGGTCCAATCAGAGCGCAGCAGGAGGAAGCCCCCGCCCCCCCGAGCGTGGCTGTTCTCTGGTGATAATCCAGAGAAACTCTTTATCTTCTCTCGCTGCCGGAGTTTAACTTTCATTTGTTTAGAAACCAACATTTGATCCTCCAGGTAGTCTCTGTAAACTCATTCCTCCCAAATACTGAGAACTGGTGATGTCACAGGCTCCTCACACATCCAAATATTATTCACATCTCATTATTTAAGAAGAGAAATTAACACACGTGTGTAAACCTCAGTTTATTTTCTCTAAAAATGATTCAGATTAATTTATTTAAGAAGTAAAATCACTTTGGGTCAGATGGTTTTCTAACAGTTATGACTCACTGTGTGGCCGGGTTGGCTCAGTGGGCAGAGCAGGCGCACATATACTGAGAGGTGGAGGTCCAGGGTTAGAGTCCAACCTGTCATCTCTCTCTCTCTCTCTCTCTCTCTCTCTCTCTCTCTCTCTCTAATAAAGGCGGAAAAGCCCAAAAAATAATCTTAAAAAAAGACAAATGTCATTTTTATGAATATGTCTTAATATCTTGCAGCAGCTTTAGTTGTAAATACATTCAGAAAGAGAACTGAAGAGCAAAAACATCAAAAAATGTCAACAAACGTCAAAAATAAAGACAAAAATGTTAACACGTTTGTTTGTGTATTTTCTAGAAGCTGTGATTTTACATTAGTCGGTATTACTATTTTGACTTTTCATTTTTGCTTCTTTCACCGTTTTTGTCTCTTTTTTTAACATTTCTAAATTCTTCTGTTGACCTGTTGTTGCTTTTCGTCGACATTTGTCACCTGGTGTTTTTTTTCGGTGCTTTTGGTGTTGATTTGAGCTTTCTTTTAACAGTTTGTGTGTGTTTTCTGCATGTTGTTTTGGTACGTTACTCTCTTGGTGTTGTAGTCTGCATGTTGTCTTGTGTGAAGCTCTTTTTAAATAAAGCTGTTTCATAATAATTACCAGTGTGACGGAGGATCTGATCTAGGTCGAGGTCATCAATAATCACATTGATTTCTGTCTCTCTCGCTGCACATTTCAGATCGTTATGTGTGTCTTTGGGAGGACCTGCAGAGGACACAGCTGCTGCTGTCATGCTCCGGTTAGACTTCCCCTCGTTAGTCTGCAGCTCGCTCGCTTAAAAACAGCCTCACCCAATCACACCGCCGTCAGTACATATATAGTACAGGCCAAAAGTTTGGACACACCTTCTCATTCATTGCGATTCTTTATTTTCATGACTATTTACATTGTAGATTCTCACTGAAGGCATCAAAACTATGAATGAACACATATGGAATTATGTACTTAACAAAAAAGTGTGAAATAACTGAAAACATGTCTTATATTTTAGATTCCTCAAAGTAGCCACCCTTTGCTCTGATTACTGCTTCTACACTCTTGGCATTCTCTTGATGAGCTTCAAGAAGTAACTATCTAAAACAAACCTCAAGAACAGCCTTTTTTCATCTTCGTAACATTGCTAAAATTAGGAATATCCTGTCTCAAAACGACGCTGAAAAACTAGTCCATGCATTTGTTACTTCCAGGCTGGACTATTGTAACTCCCTACTGTCAGGTTGCTCAAATAAGTCTCTTAAGACTCTCCAGCTGATCCAGAATGCTGCAGCGCGTGTTCTAACAAGAACTAAGAGAAGAGATCATATTTCTCCTGTATTAGCTTCTCTGCACTGGCTTCCTGTTGAATCCAGGATTGAGTTTAAAATCCTTCTCTTGACCTACAAAGCTCTAAATGGTCTAGCACCATCCTATCTAGAAGAGCTCCTAATACCCTATCGTCCCACTAGAGCACTGCGCTCCCAGAATGCAGAGTTACTGGTGGTACCTAGAGTCTCTAAAAGTAGAATGGGAGCCAGAGCCTTCAGCTACCAGGCTCCTCTCCTATGGAACCAGCTCCCGATCTGGGTTCGGGGGGCAGAAACTGCCGGGGGACTTCCTTCCTTTGACACACTGAGCTGCTCTCTCCTCTCTCTTTCTATTACTTTTACTATTACTATTTGTGTGTATCCAGTCCCAGAAATGCTTGTTACTAATCCTAGCTTCTGGGGAGTTTACTCCCCAGAGTCCTTATGTTTTTTCCCCCAGCGTATTTCCTTGGAGAACGTTGGCACCAAGATCCTGGTTCCAGCTGTCGCCGTGGTCCTGCTGCCCTCCCTGCTGAGCTCAGCGGTGCCCTGCAATGTCATGCTGCTTCCTGCTGAACCCTGCAGCTTCCTGCTGAACCCTGCAGCTTCCTGCTGAACCCTGCTGCTTCCTGCTGAACCCTGCTGCTTCCTGCTGCTCCCTGCTGCTTCCTGCTGAACCCTGCTGCTTCCTGCTGAACCCTGCTGCTTCCTGCTGAACCCTGCTGCTTCCTGCTGAACCCCCTTCCTGCTGAACCCTGCTGAACCCTGCTGCTTCCTGCTGAACCCTGCTGCTTCCTGCTGCTTCCTGCTGAACCCTGCTGCTTCCTGCTGAACCCTGCGGCTTCCTGCTGCTTCCTGCTGAACCCTGCTGCTTCCTGCTGAACCCTGCTGCTTCCTGCTGAACCCTGCTGCTTCCTGCTGAACCCTGCTGAACCCTGCTGCTTCCTGCTGAACCCTGCTGCTTCCTGCTGAACCCTGCAGCACCCTGCTGAACCCTGCTGCTTCCTGCTGAACCCTGCAGCTTCCTGCTGAACCCTGCTGCTTCCTGCTGAACCCTGCAGCTTCCTGCTGAACCCTGCAGCTTCCTGCTGAACCCTGCAGCTTCCCGCTACATCCAGTCACTGTTCCATTATTAATGTGACTATTATTGCCACTGTTCATCACACCCCCAACCGGCCCGTCAGACACCGCCTACCAAGAGCCTGGGTCTGTCCGAGGTTTCTTCCCAAGAGGGAGTTTTTCCTCGCCACTGTCGCACTGCTTGCTCTTGAGGGAATTACTGTAATTGTTGTAATTGTTGGGGCTTTGTAAATTATAGAGTGTGGTCTAGACCTACTCTATCTGTAAAGTGTCTCGAGATAACTCTTGTTATGATTTGATACTATAAATAAAATTGAATTGAAGAGGTAGTCCCCTGAAATGGTTTTCCATCAGTGTTGAAGGAGTTCCCAGAGATGTTAGCACTTGTTGGCCCTTTTGCCTTCACTCTGAGGTCCAGCTCACCCCAAACCATCTTGATTGGGTTCAGGTCCGGTGACTGTGGAGGCCAGGTCATCTGGAGCAGCACTGCATCACTCTCCTTCTTGGTCAAATAGCCCTTACACAGCCTGGAGGTGTGTTTGGGGTCATTGTCCTGTTGAAAAATAAATGATGGTCCAACTAAACGCAAACCGGATGGGATGGCTGCAGGATGCTGTGGTAGCCATGCTGGTTCAGTATGCCTTCAATTTGGAATAAACAGTGTCACTAGCAAAGCCCCCCCACACCATCACACCTCCTCCTCCATGCTTCACGGTGGGAACCAGGCATGAAAGCCCCCCCACACCATCACACCTCCTCCTCCATGCTTCACGGTGGGAACCAGGCATGAAAGCCCCCCCACACCATCACACCTCCTCCTCCATGCTTCACGGTGGGACCCAGGCATGTAGAATCCATCCGTTCACCTTTTCTGCGTCGCACAAAGACACGACGGTTGGAACCAAAGATCTCAAATGTGGACTCATCAGACCAAAGCACAGATCTCCACTGGTCTAATGTCCATTCCTTGTGTTTCTTGGCCCAAACAAATCTCTTCTGCTTGTTGCCTCTCCTCAGCAGTGGTTTCCTAGCAGCTACTAGACCATGAAGGCCTGATTCAGTCTCCTCTTAACAGTTGTTCTAGAGATGTGTCTGCTGCTAGAACTCTGCGTGGCATTCATCTGGTCTCTAATCTGAGCTGCTGTTAACTTGTGATTTCTGAGGCTGGTGACTCAGATGAACTTATCCTCAGCAGCAGAGGTGACTCTTGGTCTTCCTTTCCTGGTTTCCGGGTTACTTAGCTGATTGGTTCTTGCCATAATATGAATTCTAACAGTTGTCCAATAGGGCTGTCGGCTGTGTATCAACCTGACTTCTGCACAACACAACTGATGGTCCCAACCCCATTAATAAGGGAAAAAATTCCACTAATGAACCCTGACAAAGCACACCTGTGAAGGTAAAACCATTTCAGGTGACTACCTCATGAAGCTCATTGAGAGAACACCAAGGGTTTGCAGAGTTATCAAAAAAAGCAAAGGGTGGCTACTTTGAAGAATCTAAAATATAAGACATGTTTTCAGTTATTTCACACTTTTTTGTTAAGTACATAATTCCATATGTGTTCATTCATAGTTTTGATGCCTATAATATATATATATATATATATATATATATATATATATATATATATATATATATATATATATATATATATATATATAAAACACCTGGCCATTATTACATAGAACAGGCATGACTTTTTGGCAAATTTCCATGACTACGTGTTCCTGAAAATGTCAGTAAACATTCTCCAATCAGAATACCAATCAGTGTTAAGTTGACCCTCAGAGGTTTGACAATGAATGAATGATAATGTCTGTGGTTCATAGTGGGATTCATCATATCTCTCCCTGAATACAACGCCGAGGTTAAGACGATGTGAGAATACATTTATTAATCACATATTATTATTAATCACATATTATTATTAATCACATATTATTACACTGTGTTAGAAAAACAATACCATGACTTTTCCAAAACTTTCTGGGTCTTTTTATGTTTCCAAAACCTTTCCAGGCCTGGAATTTCCCAACCGTATGAACCCTGATATACATCTGTTACCTTCCAGGTAAGAGTCACTTCCTCCGGTGCTTTTGAAGTTTATCGCTGTTTTTTTCGGTGAAATTAGCGGCCAGCTGTTGCGGCTCGTTTTGTGCCGTGACGCCCTCTCGGAATCGCCCCGACACTGGAGGTCACCGCCTGATGACATCACGGTGACATCACGAGACCAATAAAGTTTTACAGCAGAGTTCATTAAACGCAAGAGGCTTTAAAGCTTTTCATTGGCTTGTTCAGACACACACACACACACACACACACACACACACACACACACACACACACACACACACACACACACACACACACACACACACACACACACACACACACACAGCAAAAAGTGGTAGTTGCAGCCCTAGTTTGTCTGCTGATAGAAACAGACAGTGTGTGTAGTAGAGAAGTAGATTTTAATAGAAACAGAGACAGTGTGTGTAGTAGAGAAGTAGATTTTAATAGAAACAGACGGTGTGTGTAGTAGAGAAGTAGATTTTAATAGAAACCGAGACAGTGTGTAGTAGAGAAGTAGATTTTAATAGAAACAGAGACAGTGTGTAGTAGAGAAGTAGATTTTAATAGAAACAGACAGTGTGTGTAGTAGAGAAGTAGATTTTAATAGAAACAGAGACAGTGTGTGTGTAGAGAAGTAGATTTTAATAGAAACAGAGACAGTGTGTGTAGTAGAGAAGTAGATTTTAATAGAAACAGAGACAGTGTGTGTAGTAGAGAAGTAGATTTTAATAGAAACCGAGACAGTGTGTAGTAGAGAAGTAGATTTTAATAGAAACAGACAGTGTGTGTAGTAGAGAAGTAGATTTTAATAGAAACAGAGACAGTGTGTGTGTAGAGAAGTAGATTTTAATAGAAACAGAGACAGTGTGTGTAGTAGAGAAGTAGATTTTAATAGAAACAGAGACAGTGTGTGTAGTAGAGAAGTAGATTTTAATAGAAACAGAGACAGTGTGTGTAGTAGAGAAGTAGATTTTAATAGAAACAGAGACAGTGTGTAGTAGAGAAGTAGATTTTAATAGAAACAGAGACAGTGTGTGTAGTAGAGAAGTAGATTTTAATAGAAACAGAGACAGTGTGTAGTAGAGAAGTAGATTTTAATAGAAACAGACAGTGTGTGTAGTAGAGAAGTAGATTTTAATAGAAACAGAGACAGTGTGTGTAGTAGAGAAGTAGATTTTAATAGAAACAGACGGTGTGTGTAGTAGAGAAGTAGATTTTAATAGAAACCGAGACAGTGTGTGTAGTAGAGAAGTAGATTTTAATAGAAACAGACAGTGTGTAGTAGAGAAGTAGATTTTAATAGAAACAGAGACAGTGTGTAGTAGAGAAGTAGATTTTAATAGAAACAGAGACAGTGTGTAGTAGAGAAGTAGATTTTAATAGAAACAGAGACAGTGTGTAGTAGAGAAGTAGATTTTAATAGAAACAGAGACACACTCCTTCAAAGTGCACGGTGTGTTCAGGGACAGTCAGCCGCCAGTAGAGTCTCACAACACTCCTTCAGAGTGCATGGTGTGTTCAGGGACAGTCTGCCGCCAGTAGAGTCTCACAACAGTCCTTCAGAGTGCATGGTGCGTTCAGGGACAATCAACTGCCAGCAGAGTCTCACAACACTCCTTCAAGCGTTATTATGGATCCTGCATAAATTCTAGACAAGTCCCGCCCTGCGAAGCAGCCGATTGGTTGGGGTTAGGACCTGAACAAATAAGGTTATGTTACCTTGCGTAAGCATGGACTCCTGGCCATTTGAAGTGTGTGAATGCTAATGAAGGGCGGGTCCTGCCCAGAAGTTGCGTGGGTTCCATAATAACGCTTCCTTCAGAGCACACGGTGCGTTCAGGGACAGTCGGTGCGTGTAGGGAACAACTGGTGTGTTTAGGGACAGCCGGTGCGTGTAGGGAACAACTGGTGCGTTCAGGAACAGCTGGTGCGTTCAGGGACAGTCGGTGCGTTTAGGGACAGCTGGTGCGTTCAGGAACAGCTGGTGCGTTCAGGGACAGTCGGTGCTATTAGGGACAGCTGGTGCGTTCAGGAACAGCTGGTGGGTTCAGGGACAGTCGGTGCGTTTAGGGACAGTCGGTGCGTTCAAGAACAGCTGGTGCGTTCAGGGACACTCGGTGCGTTTAGGGACAGATGGTGCGTTCAGGAACAGCTGGTGCGTTCAGGGACAGTCGGTGCGTTTAGGGACAGCTGGTGCGTTCAGGGACACTCGGTGCGTTCAGGGACACTCGGTGCGTTTAGGGACAGATGGTGCGTTCAGGAACAGCTGGTGCGTTCAGGGACAGTCGGTGCGTTTAGGGACAGCTGGTGCGTTCAGGGACAGTCGGCCGTCAGCAGAGTCTCAAAACTCTCCTTCAGAGACGCCCAGGAGAAGCGGGACACGTCCACCTGCAAATAGACACACACACACACAGCTCGTCATAAATCTTGTCATAAAGCTCTTCATAAAGCTCTTCTTAAAGTTCTTCATAAAGCTCTTTATAAAGCTCTTCATAAAGCTCTTCTTAAAGCTCTTCATAAAGCTCTTCATAAAGCTCCTCATAAAACTCTTCATAAAGCTCTTCAAGAAGCTCTTCAAGAAGCTCTTCATAAAGCTCTTCATTCAGCTCTTCAAGCTCTTTATAAAGCTCTTCATAAAGCTCCTCATAAAGATCTTCATAAAGCTCTTCATAAAGCTCTTCATAAAGCTCTTCATAAAGCTCTTTATAAAGCTCTTAAAGCTCTTCATAAAGCTCTTCATAAAGCTCTTCATAAAGCTCTTTATAAAGCTCTTTATAAAGCTCGTCATAAAGCTCTTCATAAAGCTCGTCATAAAGCTCTTTATAAAACTTGTCATAAAGCTCTTTATAAAGCTCTTTATAAAGCTCTACATAAAGCTCTTAAAGCTCTTCATAAAGCTCTTAAAGCTCTTCATAAAGCTCTTTATAAAGCTCGTCATAAAGCTTGTCATAAAGCTCTTCATAAAGCTCTTCATAAAGCTCCTCATAAAACTCTTCATAAAGCTCTTCATAAAGCTCTTCAAGAAGCTCTTCATAAAGCTCTTCATAAAGCTCTTCATTCAGCTCTTCATAAAGCTCTTGAAGCTCTTTATAAAGCTCTTCATAAAGCTCTTTATAAAGCTCTTCATAACGCTCTTCATAAAGCTCTTTATAAAGCTCTTTATAAAGCTCGTCATAAAGCTTGCCATAAAGCTCTTCATAAAGCTCCTCATAAAACTCTTCATAAAGCTCTTCATAAAGCTCTTCAAGAAGCTCTTCATAAAGCTCTTCATAAAGCTCTTCATTCAGCTCTTCATAAAGCTCTTGAAGCTCTTCATAAAGCTCTTTATAAAGCTCTTCATAACGCTCTTCATAAAGCTCTTCATAAAGCTCTTAAAGCTCTTTATAAAGCTCTTTATAAAACTCGTCATAAAGCTCTTTATAAAGCTCTTCATAAAGCTCGTCATAAAGCTCTTTATAAAGCTCTTTATAAAGCTCTTCATAAAGCTCTTCATAAAGCTCTTTAAAGCTCTTCTTCATAAAGCTTCTTCATAAAGCTCTTCATAAAGCTCTTTATAAAGCTTGTCTTAAAGCTCTTCATAAAGCTCTTCATAAAAACTCTTAAAGCTCTTAAAGCTCTTTTATAAAGCTCTTTATCTTCATAAAGCTCGTCATATAAAGCTTCATAAAGCTCTTTCAAGCTCTTTTATAAAATTCTTTATAAAGCTCTTCATAAAAGCTCTTAAAGCTCTTCATAAAAGCTCTTTATAAAGCTCTTCATAAAGCTCTATAAAACTCATAAAGCTCTTCATAAAGCTCTTCATAAAGCTCTTTATAAAGCTCGTCATAAAGCTCTTTATAAAGCTCGTCATAAAGCTCTTTATAAAGCTCTTCATAAAGCTCTTAAAGCTCTTCATAAAGCTCTTAAAGCTCTTCATAAAGCTCTTTATAAAGCTCTTCATAAAGCTCGTCATAAAGCTCTTCATAAAGCTCGTCATAAAGCTCTTCATAAAGCTCTTAAAGCTCTTCATAAAGCTCTTCATAAAACTCTTAAAGCTCTTTATAAAGCTCTTCATAAAGCTCGTCATAAAGCTCTTCAAGCTCTTTATAAAATTCTTTATAAAGCTCTTCATAAAGCTCTTAAAGCTCTTCATAAAGCTCTTTATAAAGCTCTTCATAAAGCTCTATAAAACTCGTCATAAAGCTCGTCATAAAGCTCTTTATAAAGCTCTTCATAAAGCTCTTAAAGCTCTTCATGAAGCTCTTCATAAAGCTCTTAAAGCTCTTCATAAAGCTCTTCATAAAGCTCTTAATGAAGCTCTTCATAAAGCTCTTAAAGCTCTTCATGAAGCTCTTCATAAAGCTCTTAAAGCTCTTCATAAAGCTCTTCATAAAGCTCTTCATAAAGCTCTTCATAAAGCTCGTCATAAAGTATATAAACAAGCAGAAAACTGAACATGCATATATGTCAGAGTCAGTTACCTTGACAACGTGTCTGCGGGCGATGTCGGGCCTCCTGCAGAGTTGCTGCAGCCGTTTACACAGCTGCTCAGGTGTGGAGTACAGGTACTCTGCTGTATTACAGGGCACAGAAGAAGAACTGTCACTCTGCTGTATTACAGGGCACAGAAGAAGAACTGTCACTCTGCTGTATTACAGGGCACAGAAAACTTTGGCTCCACTGCAGCATGCAGCTGTGAAACAACCTGTCACAGAGCTGTGAAACATCAACCTGTCACAGAGCTGTGAAACATCAACCTGTCACAGAGCTGTGAAACACCAACCTACTGACACAGAGCTGTGAAACATCAACCTGTCACAGAGCTTTGAAACATCAACCTGTCACAGAGCTGTGAAACACCAACCTACTGACACAGAGCTGTGAAACATCAACCTGTCACAGAGCTGTGAAACATCAACCTGTCACAGAGCTGTGAAACAACCTGTCATAGAGCTGTGAAACACCAACCTACTGACACAGAGCTGTGAAACATCAACCTGTCACAGAGCTGTGAAACATCAACCTGTCACAGAGCTGTGAAACAACCTGTCATAGAGCTGTGAAACACCAACCTACTGACAGAGCTGTGAAACATCAACCTGTCACAGAGCTGTGAAACATCAACCTGTCACAGAGCTGTGAAACAACCTGTCATAGAGCTGTGAAACACCAAGCTACTGACACAGAGCTGTGATACATCAACCTGTCAGAGCTGTGAAACATCAACCTGTCACAGAGCAGTGAAACAACCTATCATAGAGCTGTGAAACACCAACCTACTGACACAGAGCTGTGAAACATCAACCTGTCACAGAGCTGTGAAACAACCTGTCATAGAGCTGTGAAACACCAACCTACTGACACAGAGCTGTGAAAAACCAACCTACTGACACAGAGCTGTGAAACAACCTACTGACACAGAGCTGTGAAACACCAACCTACTGTGACAGAGCTGTGAAACAACCTACTGACACAGAGCTGTGACACCGCTGTGAAACATCAACCTACTGACACAGAGCTGTGACAAACCTCAACCTACTGACACAGAGCTGTGAAACATCAACCTACTGACACAAAGCTGTGAAACATCAATCTACTGACACAGAGCTGTGAAACAACCTACTGTCACAGAGCTGTGACACAGCTGTGAAACATCAACCTACTGACACAGAGCTGTGAAACATCAACTTACTGACACAGAGCTTTGACACATGTGAAACATCAACCTACTGACACAGAGCTGTGAAACATCAAACTACTGACACAGAGCTGTGAAACCCCAACCTACTGACACAGCTGTGAAACCCCAACCTACTGACACAGAGCTGTGAAACACCAACCTACTGAGACAGAGCTGTGAAACATCAACCTACTGACACAGAGCTGTGAAACATCAACGTACTGACACAGCTGTGAAACATCAACCTACTGACACAGAGCTGTGAAACATTAATCTACTGACACAGCTGTGAAACAACAACCTACTGTCACAGAGCTGTGACAAAGCTGTGAAACAACAACCTACTGACACAGAGCTGTGACACAGCTGTGAAATACCAACCTACTGTCACAGAGCTGTGAAACTAGGGCTGCACGTTATTAGGAAAATATCTGATTGTGATAATTTTGACTATTATTGCGATTGCGATATGATTCACGATACTGGAGGGAATGATCGTTTCTTTATATCCAAATTCTAATTTTCATTGAAAATATCCATCCATCCATCCATCTTCGTCCGCTTATCCGGTGTCGGGTCGCGGGGGGAGCAGCTCCAGCAGGGGACCCCAAACTTCCCTTTCCCGAGCAACATTAACCAGCTCCGACTGGGGATCCCGGCGTTCCCAGGCCAGGTTGGAGATATAATCCCTCCACCTAGTGCTGGGTCTTCCCCGAGGCCTCCTCCCAGCTGGACGTGCCTGGAACACCTCCCTAGGGAGGCGCCCAGGGGGCATCCTTACCAGATGCCCGAACCACCTCAACTGGCTCCTTTCGACGCAAAGGAGCAGCGGCTCTACTCCGAGCTCCTCACGGATGACTGAGCTTCTCACCCTATCTCTAAGGGAGACGCCAGCCCCCCTCCTGAGGAAACCCATTTCAGCCGCTTGTACCCTGGATCTCGTTCTTTCGGTCATGACCCAGCCTTCATGACCATAGGTGAGGGTAGGAACAAAAACTGACCGGTAGATCGAGAGCTTTGCCTTCTGGCTCAGCTCTTTTCGTCACAACGGTGCGATAGATTGAATGCAATACCGCACCCGCTGCGCCGATTCTCCGACCAATCTCCCGCTCCATTGTCCCCTCACTCGCGAACACAACCCCAAGGTACTTGAACTCCTTCACTTGGGGTAAGGACTCATTCCCTACCTGGAGAAGGCATTCCATCGGTTTCCTGCTGAGAACCATGGCCTCAGATTTAGAGGTGCTGATCCTCATCCCAACCGCTTCACACTCGGTTGCGAACCGATCCAGTGAGTGCTGAAGGTCGCAGGCCGATGATGCCATCAGGACCACATCATCTGCAAAGAGCAGCGATGAGATCCCCAGCCCACCAAACTGCAACCCCTCCCCACCCCGACTACGCCTCGATATCCTGTCCATAAATACTACAAACAGGATTGGTGACAAAGCGCAGCCCTGGCGGAGGCCAACCCTCACCTGAAACGAGTCCGACTTACTACCGAGAACCCGGACACAGCTCTCGCTTTGGTTGTACAGAGATTGGATGGCCCTGAGAAGACCCCCTCACCCCATACTCCCGCAGCACCTCCCACAGTATCTCCCGGGGACCCGGTCATACGCCTTCTCCAAATCCACAAAACACATGTAGACCCGGTTGGGCATACTCCCAGGCTCCCTCCAGGATCCTTGCGAGAGTGAAGAGCTGGTCCGTTGTTCCACGACCAGGACAGAATCCGCATTGTTCCTCCTCCACCCGAGGTTCGACTATCGGCCGAACCCTCCTTTCCAGCACCTTGGAGTAGACTTTACCAGGGAGGCTGAGAAGTGTGATACCCCTATAATTGGCACACACCCTCTGGTCCCCTTTTAAAAAGGGGAACCACCACCCCAGTCTGCCACTCCTTTGGCACCGTCCCAGACTTCCACGCAATGTTGAAGAGGCGTGTCAACCAGGACAACCCCTCCACACCCAGAGCCTTGAGCATTTCTGGACGGATCTCATCAATCCCGGGGCTTTGCCACTGTGGAGTTGTTTGACTACATCAGTGACTTCCGCCTGGGAAATCGGCGACAATCCCCCATTATCCTCCAGCTCTGCCTCTAACATAGAGGGCGTATTAGTCGGATTCAGGAGTTCCTCAAAGTGCTCCTTCCACCGCCCTATTACCTCCTCAGTTGAGGTCAACAGTGTCCCATCCTTACTGTACACAGCTTGGATGGTTCCCCGGCTCCCCCTCCTGAGGTGGCGAACAGTTTTCCAGAAGCACTTTGGTGCCGACCGAAAGTCCTTCTCCATGTCTTCTCCAAACTTCTCCCACACCCGCTGCTTTGCCTCTTTCACGGCAGAGGCTGCCGTAAATATATATAGATTTATTTTTAAATGATTGAAGAGTGATTTTTTGTGAGGATCTGGACCAAACGAAGACGTTTTCTGTAGTCTGTAGGCCGGGACGTCTCCACTAGAGGTGTTGAAATTAATCAAATAATGGATGCATGGAATCGTGGACAATGCTGCATCAATAATCGGCCGGCTCATAATCAATTATTTCTGTTTATAATGTAATGTATGCCTAACAACATTTCTGTTAATAATGTAATGAAGGCCTAACAACATATCTGTTAATAATGTAATGAAGGCCTAACAACATTTCTGTTAATAATGTAATGAAGGCCTAACAACATTTCTGTTAATAATGTAGTGTAGGCCTAACAACATTTCTGTTTATAATGTAATGTAGGCCTAACAACATTTCTGTTAATAATGTAGTGTAGGCCTAACAACATTTCTGTTTATAATGTAATGTAGGCCTAACGACATTTCTGTTTATAATTTAATGTAGGCCTAACAACATTTCTGTTAATAATGTAATGTAGGTCTAACAACATTTCTGTTTATAATGTAATGTAGGTCTAACAACATTTCTGTTTATAATGTAATGTAGGCCTAACAACATTTCTGTTTATAATGTAATGTAGGTCTAACAACATTTCTGTTTATAATGTAATGTAGGTCTAACAACATTTCTGTTTATAATGTAATGTAGGTCTAACATTTCTGTTTATAATGTAATGTAGGCCTAACTACATTTCTGTTTATAATGTAATGTAGGTCTAACAACATTTCTGTTTATAATGTAATGTAGGTCTAACATATCTGTTTATAATGTAGGTCTAACATTTCTGTTTATAATGTAATGAAGGCCTAACAACATTTCTGTTTATAATGTAATGTAGGCCTAACAACATTTCTGTTTATAATGTAGGTCTAACATTTCTGTTTATAATGTAATGTAGGCCTAACAACATTTCTGTTTATAATGTAATGTAGGCCTAACAACATTTCTGTTTATAATGTAATGTAGGTCTAACAACATTTCTGTTTATAATGTAATGTAGGTCTAACATTTCTGTTTATAATGTAATGTAGGTCTAACATATCTGTTTATAATGTAGGTCTAACATTTCTGTTTATAATGTAATGAAGGCCTAACAACATTTCTGTTTATAATGTAATGTAGGCCTAACTACATTTCTGTTTATAATGTAATGTAGGTCTAACATTTCTGTTTATAATGTAATGTAGGTCTAACATATCTGTTTATAATGTAGGTCTAACATTTCTGTTTATAATGTAATGAAGGCCTAACAACATTTCTGTTTATAATGTAATGTAGACCTAACAACATTTCTGTTTATAATGTAGGTCTAACAACATTTCTGTTTATAATGTAATGTAGGCCTAACTAAATTTCTGTTTATAATGTAATGTAGGTCTAACAACATTTCTGTTTATAATGTAATGTAGGCCTAACAACATTTCTGTTTATAATGTAGGTCTAACAACATTTCTGTTTATAATGTAATGTAGGTCTAACAACATTTTGTTTATAATGTAGGTCTAACATTTCTGTTTATAATGTAATGAAGGCCTAACATTTCTGTTTATAATGTAATGTAGGTCTAACAACATTTCTGTTTATAATGTAATGTAGGCCTAACAACATTTCTGTTTATAATGTAATGTAGGCCTAACAACATATCCGTTTATAATGTAATGTAGGCCTAAGAACATTTCTGTTTATAATGTAATGTAGGTCTAACATTTCTGTTTATAATGTAATGTAGGCCTAACATTTCTGTTTATAATGTCATGTAGGCCTAACAACATTTCTGTTTATAATGTAATGTAGGCCTAACTACATTTCTGTTAATAATGTAATGTAGGCCTAACTACATTTCTGTTAATAATGTAATGTAGGCCTAACTACATTTGTGTTTATAATGTAATGTAGGCCTAACAACATTTCTGTTAATAATGTAATGTAGGCCTAACAACATTTCTGTTTATAATGTAATGTAGACCTAACAACATTTCTGTTTATAATGTAATGTAGGCCTAACAACATTTCTGTTTATAATGTAATGTAGGCCTAACAACATTTCTGTTTATAATGTAATGTAGACCTAACAACATTTCTGTTTATAATGTAATGTAGGCCTAACAACATTTCTGTTTATAATGTAATGTAGGCCTAACAACATTTCTGTTTATAATGTAATGTAGGCCTAACAACATTTCTGTTTATAATGTAATGGTCTAACATTTCTGTTTATAATGTAATGTAGGCCTAACAACATTTCTGTTTATAATGTAATGTAGACCTAACAACATTTCTGTTTATAATGTAATGTAGGCCTAACAACATTTCTGTTTATAATGTAATGAAGGCCTAACTACATTTCTGTTTATAATGTAATGTAGGCCTAACAACATTTCTGTTTATAATGTAATGAAGGCCTAACTACATTTCTGTTTATAATGTAATGTAGGCCTAACAACATTTCTGTTTATAATGTAATGAAGGCCTAACTACATTTCTGTTTGTAATGTAATGGTCTGACATTTCTGTTTATAATGTAATGTAGGCCTAACAACATTTCTGTTTATAATGTAATGAAGGCCTAACTACATTTCTGTTTATAATGTAATGTAGGCCTAACAACAATTCTGTTTATAATGTAATGAAGGCCTAACTACATTTCTGTTTACATATTCTGGTATGTTTGGCACATTCAGGAAGTGCCATGAGCTCAGTGCTGTATAGTTTTATGTATCTAATTTATTTAGTATTAGAGCACTGCAGAATGTTTGGTTTCTGAAGCTTGAAAAGCTATGAATTAAATCTTATGGCTTTAATAGAAACATGGAATTGACACATCGGGATGCATTGAGATATCAAAGTGAAGACATGATAATCGTAATCGAACGATCAGTGAAGATTCACACCTCTAGTCTCCGCAGCTCCATAATACTTCATTCAGAACGGTTTGACACATATTTTGCCTTCAACAAATATTGCCCCCACCCCACCCCCCTCCCGCGGTTTGGATATTGCACTAGAGTCCATATTGTGATTTTGATAAAACTGAGTAATTGTGCAGCTCTGTGTTAAACATCAACCTACTGTCAGCTGTTATCGGAGGAAGCTGACAGACATACAGTTGTTTCTTGTGTATCAGTAGTTTGATTTAAAAATAAATAGCCACTTTAAGATCCATTTCTGTGTGAAAGAGACACACACACCTCCCGAAAACATATCAATATATAAGACTGTCCTGTCTTTACGTCTATAGACGGAGAATAAATTAAGCTTACCGACTCTCACATTTAGGAGATAGAGTAGACGGTGACACGGGAATCAAACCCATCCCAAGCCCACGAAAACACTCCCGTCACGTCCCGATCACGGGACTACCCCAAAAAAAAAAAAACATCCTGTCCTGCAAAATCGCTTCGTTCCCTATGTTGTCTAAAGTTATCAGACTGTGTGTGTGTGTGTGTGTGTGTGCAGTGTGTGTATATATATATATATATATATATATATATATATATATATATATATATATATATATATAGTGAGGAAAATAAGTATTTGAACACCCTGCTATTTTGCAAGTTCTCCCACTTGGAAATCATGGAGGGGTCTGAAATTGTCATCGTAGGTGCATGTCCACTGTGAGAGACATAATCTAAAAAAATAAATCCAGAAATCACAATATATGATTTTTTTAATAACTATTTATTTGTATGATACAGCTGCAAATAAGTATTTGAACACCTGTCTATCAGCTAGAATTCTGACCCTCAAAGACCTGTTAGTCTGCCTTTAAAATGTCCACCTCCACTCCATTTATTATCCTAAATTAGATGCACCTGTTTGAGGTTGTTAGCTGCATAAAGACACCTGTCCACCCCATACAATCAGTAAGAATCCAACTACTAACATGGCCAAGACCAAAGAGCTGTCCAAAGACACTAGAGACAAAATAATACACCTCCACAAGGCTGGAAAGGGCTACGGGGAAATTGCCAAGCAGCTTGGTGAAAAAAGGTCCACTGTTGGAGCAATCATTAGAAAATGGAAGAAGCTAAACATGACTGTCAATCTCCCTCGGACTGGGGCTCCATGCAAGATCTCACCTCGTGGGGTCTCAATGATCCTAAGAAAGGTGAGAAATCATCCCAGAACTACACGGGAGGAGCTGGTCAATGACCTGAAAAGAGCTGGGACCACCGTTTCCAAGGTTACTGTTGGTAATACACTAAGACGTCATGGTTTGAAATCATGCATGGCACGGAAGGGTCCCCTGCTTAAACCAGCACATGTCCAGGCCCGTCTTAAGTTTGCCAATGACCATTTGGATGATCCAGAGGAGTCATGGGAGAAAGTCATGTGGTCAGATGAGACCAAAATAGAACTTTTTGGTCATAATTCCACTAAGCGTGTTTGGAGGAAGAAGAATGATGAGTACCATCCCAAGAACACCATCCCTACTGTGAAGCATGGGGGTGGTAGCATCACGCTTTGGGGGTGTTTTTCTGCACATGGGACAGGGCGACTGCACTGTCTTAAGGAGAGGATGACCGATAGCAGGGTGTTCAAATACTTATTTTCCTCACTGTATGTGTGTGTGTGTCTGTGTGTGCGCAGTGTGTGTGTGTGCAGTGCGTCTGTGTGTATGTGTGCAGTGCAGAGAGTGTGTGTGTGTGTTTTCTGTTACAGAGCAGGAACTGTCCCACTGCGTTACTCAACCAAGCTTCTCTTGATAACATCCCGTTTGATATTACCTGGGAATATTTCGGGATAGACCAAAGCCTTGGGACACAGAGGATAGCAGCCACAGTGAACCGCCTCCAACCTGAAACACAAAAGACAAACGCACAAATCACATTTTTCTCTTTTTAATCAAACCGCTGTTTTTGCAAGTTCCCGCAATTTCATCACATGAATATCCTGCGTATTCAATCCCATTTTATAAGAAAACGTTACCTCAGTATCAAGGATTGTTGCCCCCTACAATGTCCTCAAAACTCCCCATTTTTCTGGAAGGACATTAAACTGGTTTCTCTGAACCGGTCATTGTTTGTCTCTAACAGACAAGTTCACTAACTCTCACCAACTCCTAGCACTAAAATGATTTTGTTTGTTTTTTATTATTAAAAAATATATTAATTTGTTTTTCATTTTTAGGGGGGCTCAGATGAAATTTAGGGGGGCTGAGCCCCCGTAAAAAGGGTCTGAAATCACCACTGGTTGAAATCCGTGCTGTAGACTTCTTACTGTGCTTGGTCCCTTATGTCTTATGTCTGTCTCTCTGTCCATGTCTTCTGATTGTGTGTTTATGTGTGTATGTGTTTGTGTGTGTGTTTATGTGTGTGTCTTATCTGTAAGCTGCAGACATCATTCTTACTGCTGTGTGTTTATTATGTCGGTCCCCTCTGTGTTTTAGGGGTCCTGGGACATGTCCGTTCTTATGTCTCAGCATAGTGACTGTAATTTGAATCTGTCACCCTGTGTAACTATGTTGAATAAAAACATTTGATTCTTTTAAGCTTTGCGTTATGGATAAGAGAATGGTCAGAAAGCTTTGGCTAGTTGGATACACATTGTGTCTCAGGGCGTTCTCACACCTACCTCATTTGGTCCGGACTTTTAGACTTCTCAGTTTGGTCGGACACAAAATTGCAGGTGAGAAAAGTGCCCGTTTCGTTTATAGTGTGAAAGCATTTTTTGGATGGTTCTGACTTTCAGACCAAACACAAGAAGCTCTGGCCAGGCTCTGCTTCTGCCCGTCTACAGACCAATCAGTTCTAGGTGTCTGGAGCTCATGTAGGCCTAGACATTAGACCTAGAGATCTTTACTCTTTGAGGTCTTTATTCGTAGAGATCTTGAGTCGTAGAGATCGTTAGTCGTAGAGATAGTTAGTCGTAGAGATCTTTACTCGTCGAGGTCTTTATTCGTAGAGATCTTGAGTCGTAGAGATCGTTAGTCGTAGAGATAGTTAGTCGTAGAGATCTTTAGTCGTAGAGATCGTTAGTCGTAGAGATCGTTAGTCGAGAGAGATCGTTAGTCGAGAGGTCTTTAGTCGAGAGATCGTTAGTCGAGAGGTCTTTAGTCGAGAGGTCTTTAGTCGTAGAGATCGTTAGTCGTAGAGATCGTTAGTCGTAGAGGTCTTTAGTCGTAGAGATCGTTAGTCGTAGAGGTCTTTAGTCGTAGAGGTCTTTAGTCGTAGAGATCGTTAGTCGTAGAGGTCTTTAGTCGTAGAGGTCTTTAGTCGTAGAGATCTTGAGTCGTAGAGATCTTTAGTCGTAGAGATCGTTAGTCGTAGAGATCGTTAGTCGTAGAGATCGTTAGTCGTAGAGATCTTTAGTCGTAGAGATCGTTAGTCGTAGAGATCGTTAGTCGTAGAGATCGTTAGTCGTAGAGATCTTTAGTCGTAGAGATCTTTACTTGTCTAGGTCTTTATTTGTAGAGATCTTGAGTCGTAGAGATCTTTAGTCATAGAGATCGTTAGTCGTAGAGATCTTTAGTCGTAGAGGTCTTTAGTGCGTTTGCATAACTGCAGTGTGAAACCAAAACTTACCTGATCAAACGTTACAATAGAACAAAAACTCGGACCTTGGTCCAGACTTTCCCTGAATACCAAAGTGAAGGAGGTTTCCTTTAATACAAACTGAAGACGTTTCTTTTCATCCCGTTACCTCTGCAGATGCACGGGCATCTCGTCTACGTGTCTGACTCAGAAACTCTGTTTTAAAGGAGAGCTGGCAGAAAGCTGCAGGTGAGGACCGAACCGCCTGTGAAGCCGACTTCAGTCGCACTTCAGTCACCTGAACTCTGCAGCAGGCTGCAGGCCCAACGGCAGCAGCCAATCAGACGCTCCGCTTTCTGAAGCACAGCCAATCAAACGGCTCCCCTGCAGTCCTCCTGACCCTCTGATCTGCACCTCATTCATGTCAGAGGTCTGTTTGTAGCTCGCTTTCATATTTAATTATTTATATCTGAGTCTCCACACCAGAGTCCATGGAATACTTTCACACTTCGGTCTCCATGTGTTTGTGTGTCTGAGTGTCTGATGGAACAACAATCTTTGAAACTGGTCCAGTATTAAACCAGAACCGAGCTGTAATGTAACCCTACAGGACTAATGTTCAGCAGCAGGTAGAGTCACTAAAAGTTCTGTTGTTGCTGCTGACAGACTCAGATTATTATGAAGTGTCTGACAACATTATGGGATGGATCCCTACAGAGATAGACCTTTTAGTTAAAGAGTAAGATCCTTTTAGTTTAACATGAAACAGCCCCGAAATCACCATCACCAAACTCCACCAGACTCCATGTAAATAATCAGGACTTTTAGCGTGTATAGAGCCAGCATATCTCCACCAGACTCCATGTAAATAATCAGGACTTTTAGCGTTTATAGAGCCAGCATATCTCCACCAGACTCCATGTAAATAATCAGGACGTTTAGCGTTTATAGAGCCAGCATATCTCCACCAGACTCCATGTAAATAATCAGGACTTTTAGCGTGTATAGAGTCAGCATATCTCCACCAGACTCAATGTAAATAATCAGGTCTTTTAGCGTGTATAGAGCCAGCATATCTCCACCAGACTCCATGTAAATAATCAGGACTTTTAGCGTGTATAGAGTCAGCATATCTCCACCAGACTCCATGTAAATAATCAGGACTTTTAGCGTGTATAGATCCAGCATATCTCCACATGTAAATGGGTGAATTAAGGGTTTATTTCAACCAAACCAGAGTGGTGATTGTTAGAACAGTGGAAAGATGAAATCAAGACGGCTTTTGGTAGTTTTAATTTCTGTCCACTTTGAATGAAGTGTGTTTTACAATGATTAAAGTCCTGATTATTTACATGGAGTCTGGTGGAGTTTGGTGAATTGGGGACCAATTTACGAGTTGACAACTAATAGATTAATGTTTGCAGCTCTGGTGTTATTTAAAGAGATAAAAAGATGATTCCAGTTAATTACGGTCTCCTTCAGTTAGCAGCGTTAGCATGGAGCTAACAGCAGCGATGTGATGAATTATTTGTGTAATGAGGAGACGACACGCTGCGGTAATGAAGTCATGAGCTAATTATGGAAGAGAGGAGAAGAAGAAGAAGAAGTGCGTCCCACGGGGGCAGGTGGGGGGGAAGTGATGTTTGTGATGGTCTTTGATCCGAACCCAGAGGGACCGGGACCCCCGGCCCCCCCGCACAGCGCTGCTCTGTTTCTCAAGGTTCACACAGTGGGGAATCTTTAAAACGTTCAATATTTGCATGGAGTTGTTTCAACAGGTTCTACCATCTCCTCCCTTCAGTGGGAATCTTTAAAACGTTCAATATTTGCATGGAGTTCTGTGAGAACAACATGGCTTCTGTTGTTCTACCATCTCCTCCCTTCATGTGAAGAATACACTACTTATAGTATGTAACAGGGCCGAGTCTGATCATCCATCTACAGTAGGAGAATCAGCCTCTTATAGTATGTAACAGGGCCGAGTCAGATCATCCATCTACAGTAGGAGAATCAGCCTCTTATAGTATGTAACAGGGCCGAGTCTGATCATCCATCTACAGTAGGAGAATCAGCCTCTTATAGTATGTAACAGGGCCGAGTCAGATCATCCATCTACAGTAGGAGAATCAGCCTCTTATAGTATGTAACAGGGCCGAGTCAGATCATCCATCTACAGTAGGAGAATCAGCCTCTTATAGTATGTAACAGGGCCGAGTCAGATCATCCATCTACAGTAGGAGAATCAGCCTCTTATAGTATGTAACAGGGCCGAGTCAGATCATCCATCTACAGTAGGAGAATCAGCCTCTTATAGTATGTAACAGGGGCGAGTCTGATCATCCATCTACAGTAGGAGAATCAGCCTCTTATAGTATGTAACAGGGCCGAGTCAGATCATCCATCTACAGTAGGAGAATCAGCCTCTTATAGTATGTAACAGGGCCGAGTCAGATCATCCATCTACAGTAGGAGAATCAGCCTCTTATAGTATGTAACAGGGCCGAGTCAGATCATCCATCTACAGTAGGAGAATCAGCCTCTTATAGTATGTAACAGGGCCGAGTCAGATCATCCATCTACAGTAGGAGAATCAGCCTCTTATAGTATGTAACAGGGCCGAGTCTGATCATCCATCTACAGTAGGAGAATCAGCCTCTTATAGTATGTAACAGGGCCGAGTCTGATCATCCATCTACAGTAGGAGGGCCCAGACAGCTTCCAGACTCGTTATCGTGACGTTTAGCCTCTTCCGGGTCCAAGCGCTCAGCTCGTCCAGATCAATAACAATGGCCGAACCTGTAAATGTATTTACGATCACATCCTTCTTTAGTGAGGTACCCTTGGTGGTCAAAAAGGGTTTAAACTCCTTTAACTCCAACAGAGTGGCTAGTGTAGCGCATCATTCAGGTGGCATAATTAAGGGTAGAGTCCCGGCATCAATGAAAAAGAAGGTTTACGAGATTGAGGTGAGTTAGCTGTAAGCTAGCTAGCTAGTTGACGTAAGGTGATATTCCATGTTCTGGATGAGGTATTTCAAAAGAAAAAAAATGTACAGGACTGCTATAACTGTGGCTGTAACTAAACGAGGATTAAAAAGTAAATATGTGACAGCCAGGTTTTAGAGGGTTTAGGGAACTTAGGGATCTGATAGCCCCGGGCTAGCTACAGAAGTATTGTTATGGTAACAGCGCTGACAGCAATGTGTTTTAGAAGTGTTAGGGTGAGGGTTAAATTGTTTTCAATACAGGTGCACGTTGTCAGGTACAGAGTGCCCAATCGGCAGAGACGAGTGCCGTCATATGGCAGCTTTGTTGATTTGGGTTGAGAAAAATGTGTCCCGCACCGACGTGGAATGTGTGTGGACGAAGGCCGACGCTCCGAAGGGGGACGACATTGCAACCAAGAGAGTGTCAGAGATGACACCATCCACAACACGAGGTTTGTAATAGGTTTGTTGATGTTGCGTGGTTTGAATTATTTTCTTAACTACGTAATGTGGTTTAAAGCTATTGCTAATGAGATTAATCGTATTTAAGTTAACATACACTCGCGGTGAGTTGTATTGCAGCTGAAAAATCATGATCATATCACCATATTGAAATATAGCTGCAAGACAGTGAGGCTGAGATGTACACTGAGATTTTTTTTCCCTTTTATTTAAAAGCTTAGATTGTGTGCTATAAATAAATTATTATAATAAAAAGCTATTAAATTGAGATAAATACATTACTCATTTTATCATTATAACCATTTGTATACCATTATTTCAGCTGGCATCAAAAGACCTGTCACCCAGCTGGGGAGTTTTACAGGGATGGGGTGGATTTTGAGTCCAGAGACACCTCAGGTAAGATTTTTTACTTTTGTACTTTCATGTTCCCTTAGAATTAGCAGAAATATCACAATTACACTTACATTAAATCAATGACAATTCAGCTAGGGTTTTGTCATCCAACACATAATCATTTTGTTTTGTACAATGTTTAATGTTTCGAAATTTGAACCAGGGGTTGGTATTTTTAATATAGTTAAAAAATAACAATACATAATTTAGGCTCATAATAAATTTGGTAAACTACACACATGTATGTATGTATGTATGTATGTATGTATGTAAACCATTGCTTTCATTTCGAATGTATTTTGTATACACTATGTGGCTAAGTATGTGGACACCTCACTGACTTCACAACTTGTGCCTAACTTTATATCTAGACTCTCCCAATCAAGATGTTTGATGGGCTGGTGACCAGCCCAGGTTTTGTCCAAGCTGAGGACAAGGCTCTATATGTGCTGTCAATGATCAGGAGAAGCAGCAGGTTGAGGAAGCAACTGTTGGCCAGGCTAAGAACTCATTATGGTAAGAAAGCTTATTAATAAAAAGTATACTCTGGTGGTTCAGAGAGCAAACAGACAACACAAGCATAACTAAGTTAGCCCTGATGACATTCTGCTGTCATTTCTTCTAACCCCAGATTTTCACCAACTGTGGAATGGCTGCGGATCGGTTCCAAATTGTCTGCTAAAGGCTGTAAAGTTGCTCAAAATGTAGAAGTGTGCTGGAGAATGTCAGATTGTTTTTACATGAAACTGTAATGCCAATTGTTGAGCAAAATTGGTCTCTCTAATCGTTGGTTTCTTTTAACAGGTTTACATGTCGCAAGAAAAAGGATAACAGCAAGTAACTTTGGTTTGGTCTTACCCGCCTTCCTTATTCTAAACCCTGCTTGGCCAGTACAACCTCAAAGAAGGATCTAGTAAGCTGTAGTTAATAAGTGAATATTTAAAATGAAGGCATCTGTGTCTAAGAATACACTTATTAAGACTCAGCGGTATTTGTCCCCTCCCCCCCCCAAGGCATGTGATGGGGGAATCCCTAGGCGGCACAGAACAAAGTTTCTTCATTTGTTTCAGATTTGTAACTTACCTTATCAACTGCAGCCATTTCCTCTTCTCTTTCTCGTCACATGGAAAGCGGTAAAAAGACAGTTGAATGTCACTAGTTTCTTTAAACTCCGATCTATTTAAACAACACGGGACACAGCACTCGGGCAAAAGCGTCAGAGGCGTTAGAGCGGAGCCGGCGTTTGGACCCAGAAACGGTATTACTGGAGTGTGTTTACGTCACGACTTAACAACCGATAAGACCCGAGGGGACCTGTCTCTTCAGCCTGCCCCTGTCCATGCGTCTGGTTGTCTCTTTTAAAAAGGGTCTGAAAACATGTTTGTTTAGGAAAGCTTTTGGTTGATGGGTCTTCACTAGGGTCACTTTAATTTTACATATGTATATACATTTATATTGTTTGTTTTACCTCTTCGTTTGTAAAGCACTTTGTGATTTTATCTGTGAAAAGCACTTTATAAATACATTTTACTTACTTCCTGAGGCCCCATCTGAGAGTTTAAGGGCTGAATATCTGTCTGTCTGTGTGTGTGTGTCTCTGTGTGTGTGTGTGTGTGTGTCTGTGTGTGTCTCTGTGTGTGTGTGTGTGTGTCTCTGTGTGTGTGTCTGTCTGTGTGTCTCTGTGTGTGTGTGTGTGTGTGTGTCTCTGTGTGTGTGTCTGTCTGTGTGTGTCTCTGTGTGTGTGTGTGTGTGTGTGTCTCTGTGTGTGTGTCTGTCTGTGTGTCTGTGTGTGTGTGTGTGTGTGTCTCTGTGTGTGTGTCTGTCTGTGTGTGTCTCTGTGTGTGTGTGTGTGTGTGTCTCTGTGTGTGTGTGTGTGTGTGTCTGTCTGTGTGTGTGTGTGTGTGTGTGTGTGTCTGTGTGTGTGTGTGTGTGTGTGTGTGTCTCTGTGTGTGTGTGTGTGTGTCTGTGTCTCTTTGTGTGTCTCTGTGTGTGTGTGTCTCTGTGTGTGTGTGTGTGTGTTTGTGTCTCTGTGTGTGTGTGTGTGTGTGTCTGTGTGTGTGTGTGTCTGTGTCTCTTTGTGTGTCTCTGTGTGTGTGTGTGTCTGTCTGTGTATTATGGCTGTAAAGTGTAATCTGATTACATTGTGTGTGATATTATGGGTGTAAGGTGTAATCTAATTACATTCTGAGTGATATTATGGGTGTAAGGTGTAATCTGATTACATTCTGAGTGATATTATGGCTGTAAGGTGTAATCTGATTACATTCTGAGCGATATTATGGCTGTAAGGTGTAATCTAATTACATTCTGAGTGATATTATGGCTGTAAAGTGTAATCTGATTACATTCTGAGTGATATGGCTGTAAAGTGTAATCTGATTACATTCTGAGTGATATGGCTGTAAAGTGTAATCTGATTACATTCTGAGTGATATTATGGCTGTAAGGTGTAATCTAATTACATTCTGAGTGATATTATGGCTGTAAAGTGTAATCTGATTACCATCCATCCATCCATCCATCTTCGTCCGCTTATCCGGTGTCGGGTCGCGGGGGGAGCAGCTCCAGCAGGGGACCCCAAACTTCCCTTTCCCGAGCAACATTAACCAGCTCCGACTGGGGATCGGCGTTCCCAGGCCAGGTTGGAGATATAATCCCTCCACCTAGTCCTGGGTCTTCCCCGAGGCCTCCTCCCAGCTGGACGTGCCTGGAACACCTCCCTAGGGAGGCGCCCAGGGGGCATCCTTACCAGATGCCCGAACCACCTCAACTGGCTCCTTTCGACGCAAAGGAGCAGCGGCTCTACTCCGAGCTCCTCACGGATGACTGAGCTTCTCACCCTATCTCTAAGGGAGACGCCAGCCACCCTCCTGAGGAAACCCATTTCAGCCGCTTGTACCCTGGATCTCGTTCTTTCGGTCATGACCCAGCCTTCATGACCATAGGTGAGGGTAGGAACGAACACTGACCGGTAGATCGAGAGCTTTGCCTTCTGGCTCAGCTCTCTTTTTCGTCCACAACGGTGCGATAGATTGAATGCAATACCGCACCCGCTGCGCCCGATTCTCCGACCAATCTCCGCTCCATTGTCCCCTCACTCGCGAACAAAACCCCAAGGTACTTGAACTCCTTCACTTGGGGTAAGGACTCATTCCCTACCTGGAGAAGGCATTCCATCGGTTTCCTGCTGAGAACCATGGCCTCCGATTTAGAGGTGCTGATCCTCATCCCAACCGCTTCACACTCGGTTGCGAACCGATCCAGTGAGTGCTGAAGGTCGCAGGCCGATGATGCCATCAGGACCACATCATCTGCAAAGAGCAGCGATGAGATCCCCAGCCCACCAAACTGCAACCCCTCCCCACCCCGACTACGCCTCGATATCCTGTCCATAAATATTACAAACAGGATTGGTGACAAAGCGCAGCCCTGGCGGAGGCCAACCCTCACCTGAAACGAGTCCGACTTACTACCGAGAACCCGGACACAGCTCTCACTTTGGTCATACAGAGATTGGATGGCCCTGAGTAGAGACCCCTCACCCCATACTCCCGCAGCACCTCCCACAGTATCTCCCGGGGACCCGGTCATACGCCTTCTCCAAATCCACAAAACACATGTAGACCGGTTGGGCATACTCCCAGGCTCCCTCCAGGATCCTTGCGAGAGTGAAGAGCTGGTCCGTTGTTCCACGACCAGGACGGAATCCGCATTGTTCCTCCTCAACCCGAGGTTCGACTATCGGCCGAACCCTCCTTTCCAGCACCTTGGAGTAGACTTTACCAGGGAGGCTGAGAAGTGTGATACCCCTATAATTGGCACACACCCTCTGGTCCCCCTTTTTAAAAAGAGGAACCACCACCCCAGTCTGCCACTCCTTTGGCACCGTCCCAGACTTCCACGCAATGTTGAAGAGGCGTGTCAACCAGGACAGCCCCTCCACACCCAGAGCCTTGAGCATTTCTGGACGGATCTCATCAATCCCCGGGCTTTGCCACTGTGTAGTTGTTTGACTACATCAGTGACTTCCGCCTGGGAAATCGACGACAATCCCCGTTATCCTCCAGCTCTGCCTCTAACATAGAGGGCGTATTAGTCGGATTCAGGAGTTCCTCAAAGTGCTCCCTCCACCGCCCTATTACCTCCTCAGTGGAGGTCAACAGTGTCCCATCCTTACTGTACACAGCTTGGATGGTTCCCCTTCCCCCCTCCTGAGGTGGCGAACAGTTTTCCAGAAACACTTTGGTGCCGACCGAAAGTCCTTCTCCATGTCTTCTCCAAACTTCTCCCACACCCGCTGCTTTGCCTCTTTCACGGCAGAGGCTGCAGCCCTTCGGGCCCTTCGGTACCCTGCAACTGCCTCCGGAGTCCTCCGAGATAACATATCCCGGAAGGACTCCTTCTTCAGTCGGACGGCTTCCCTGACCACCGGTGTCCACCACGGTGTTCGTGGGTTACCGCCCCTTGAGGCACCTAAGATCCTAAGACCACAGCTCCCTCGCCGCAGCTTCAGCAATGGAAACTTTGAACATTGTCCACTCGGGTTCAATGCCCCCAGCCTCCACAGGGATGCACGAAAAGCTCCGCCCGGAGGTGTGAGTTGAAAGTCTGTCGGACAGGGGCCTCCTCCAGACGTTCCCAATTTACCCGCACTACACGTTTGGGCTTACCAGGTCTGTCCAGCCCCCCCCCCCAGCCCCTGACCCAACTCACCACCAGATGGTGATCGGTTGACAGCTCTGCCCCTCTCTTCACCCGAGTGTCCAAAACATACGGCCTCAGATCAGATGAAACGATTATGAAATCGATCATTGACCTCGGCCCTAGGGTGCTCTGGTACCAGGTACACTTATGAGCATCCCTATGTTCGAACATGGTGTTCGTTATAGACAATCCATGACTAGCACAGAAGTCCAACAACAAACAACCACTCTGGTTTAGATCAGGGAGGCCGTTCCTCCCAATCACGCCTCTCCAGGTGTCTCCATCATTGCCCACGTGTGCGTTGAAGTCCCCCAGCAGAACAATGGAGTCCCCCACTGGAGCCCCATGCAGGACTCCAGTCAAGGTCTCCAAGAAGGCCGAATACTCCGAACTCCTGTTTGGTGCATATGCACAAACAACAGTCAGAGTTTTCCCCCCACAACCCGCAGGCGTAGGGAGGCGACCCTCTCGTCCACGGGGTAAACTCCAACACAGCGGCGCTCAGCCGGGGGCTTGTGAGTATCCCCACACCCGCCCGGCGCCTCACACCCTGGGCAACTCCGGAGAAGAAAAGAGTCCAACCCCTATCCAGGAGTATGGTTCCAGAACCGAGACTGTGCGAGAGGTAAGCCCCACCAGATCTAACCGGTAGCGCCCACCTCCCGCACCAGTTCCGGCTCCTTCCCCCACAGAGAGGTGACGTTCCACGCCCCAGAGCCAGCGCCTGCCGCCCGGGTCTGGTCCGCCGAGGCCCCTGACCTTCACTGCCAGCCATGTGGCATCGCACCCGACCCCAACGGTTCCTCCCACAGGTGGTGGGCCCATGGGCTGGAGAGATGGGAGCCACGTAGCTTGTTCGGGCTGTGCCCGGCCGGGCTCCGTGGCAAACCCGGCCACCAGGCGCTCGCCGACGAGCCCGCCGTCTGGGCCTGGCTCCAGACGGGGGCCCCGGGCTTCCTCCGGGCAGGGTCACTCCATCTCTACCTTGCTGATTACATTCTGAGTGATATGGCTGTAAAGTGTAATCTGATTACATTCTGAGTGATATTATGGCTGTAAGGTGTAATCTGATTACATTCTGAGCGATATTATGGCTGTAAGGTGTAATCTAATTACATTCTGAGTGATATTATGGCTGTAAAGTGTAATCTGATTACATTCTGAGTGATATTATGGCTGTAAGGTGTAATCTAATTACATTCTGAGTGATATTATGGCTGTAAGTTGTAATCTGATTACATTCTGAGTGATATTATGGCTGTAAGGTGTAATCTGATTACATTCTGAGCGATATTATGGCTGTAAGGTGTAATCTAATTACATTCTGAGTGATATTATGGCTGTAAAGTGTAATCTGATTACATTCTGAGTGATATTATGGCTGTAAAGTGTAATCTGATTACATTCTGAGTGATATTATGGCTGTAACGTGTAATCTGATTACATTCTGAGTGATATTATGGGTGTCAGGTGTAATCTGATTACATTCTGAGTGATATTATGGCTGTAACGTGTAATCTGATTACATTCTGAGTGATATTATGGGCTGTAAAGGTGTAATCTGATTACATTCTGAGTGATATTATGGCTGTAACGTGTAATCTGATTACATTCTGAGTGATATTATGGCTGCAACGTGTAATCTGATTACATTCTGAGTGATATGGGTGTAAGGTGTAATCTGATTACATTCTGAGTGATATTATGGGCTGTAATCTGATTACATTCTGAGTGATATTATGGGCTGTAATCTGATTACTCACATGGCGACTCCGAAGAACTCGTGTCTGGCGGTGGAGACGACCACGTCGGCGTCACACAGCACCCGCAGGAAGTCCTCTCTGCTGGACAGGAAGCCGAAGTTCAGGATGTGTTGCTCCAACACGCGCTGGGCCTCCCCGAAGACCTCTACGCACAGTTAGCATCAGTTAGCACGCGCTGGGCCTCCCCGAAGACCTCTACACACAGTTAGCATCAGTTAGCTTCAGTTAACACGCGCTGGGCCTCCCCGAAGACCTCTACACACAGTTAGCATCAGTTAGCTTCAGTTAGCATCAGTTAGCTTCAGTTAACACGCGCTGGGCCTCCCCGAAGACCTCTACACACAGTTAGCATCAGTTAGCTTCAGTTAGCACGCGCTGGGCCTCCCCAAGACCCCACGCACAGTTAGCATCAGTTAGCTTCAGTTAGCACGCTGGGCCTCCTCAAGACCCTCACGCACAGTTAGCATCAGTTAGCATCAGTTAGCATCAGTTAGCACGCCGGGCCTCCCCAAGACCTCACGCACAGTTAGCATCAGTTAGCATCAGTTAGCACGCACGCTGGGCCTCCCCAAGACCTCTACACACAGTTAGCATCAGTTAGCTTCAGTTAACACGCTGGGCCTCCCCAAGACCTCTACACACAGTTAGCATCAGTTAGCTTCAGTTAACACGCTGGGCCTCCTCAAGACCTCTACGCACAGTTAGCATCAGTTAGCTTCAGTTAGCTTCAGTTAGCACGCTGGGCCTCCCGAAGACCTCACGCACAGTTAGCATCAGTTAGCTTCAGTTAGCACGCTGGGCCTCCCAAGACCCCACGCACAGTTAGCATCAGTTAGCATCAGTTAGCACGCTGGGCCTGGGCCCCGAAGACCTCTACACACAGTTAGCATCAGTTAGCTTCAGTTAGCACGCTGGGCCTCCCAAGACCCTACGCACAGTTAGCATCAGTTAGCTTCAGTTAGCACGCTGGGCCTCCCAAGACCCACGCACAGTTAGCATCAGTTAGCTTCAGTTAGCATCAGTTAGCACGCGCTGGGCCTCCCCGAAGACCTCTACACACAGTTAGCATCAGTTAGCTTCAGTTAGCACGCGCTGGGCCTCCCCGAAGACCTCTACACACAGTTAGCATCAGTTAGCTTTTAGTTAGCACGGCGCTGGGCCTCCCAGAAGACCTCTACGCACAGTTAGCATCAGTTAGCATCAGTTAGCTTCAGTTAGCACGCTGGGCCTCCCGAAGACCCCACGCACAGTTAGCATCAGTTAGCTTCAGTTAGCACGCGCTGGGCCTCCCCGAAGACCTCTACGCACAGTTAGCATCAGTTAGCTTCAGTTAGCACGCGCTGGGTCTCCCCGAAGACCTCTACGCACAGTTTGCATCAGTTAGCTTTAGTTAGCACGCGCTGGGCCTCCCCGAAGACCTCTACGCACAGTTAGCATCAGTTAGCATCACTATAGTTAGCATCAGTTAGCATCACTATAGTTAGCATCAGTTAGCATCACTATAGTTAGCATCAGTTAGCATCACTATAGATAGCATCACTTAGCATCACTATAGTTAGCTTCACTTAGCATCACTATAGTATCACTATAGTTAGCTTCACTTAGCATCAGTATAGTTAGCTTCACTTAGGATCACTATAGTTAGCTTCACTTAGCATCACTATAGTATCACTATAGTTAGCTTCACTTAGCATCAGTATAGTTAGCTTCACTTAGGATCACTATAGTTAGCTTCACTTAGCATCACTATAGTATCACTATAGTTAGCTTCACTTAGCATCACTATAGCATCACTATAGTTAGCATCAGTTAGCATCACTATAGTTAGCTTCACAGACAGACAGACAGACTAAAGCAGGCAGTTAGTAGAGGACTTTTCTTTGCTCTTTGAGTCTTTCCATGTTGTAGGAAATCAGTGTGTGTGTGTGTCTGTGTGTGTTTGTCTCTGTATGAGTCTGTGTGTCTCTGTGTGTGTGTTTGTGTGGGTGTCTGTGTGTGTCTCTATGTGTGTGTCTCTGTGTGTGTCTCTGTGTCTCTTTGTGTGTCTGTGCGTGTCTCTGTGTGTGTCTGTGTCTGTGTGTGTCTGTGTGTGTCTCTGTGTCTCTGTGTGTGTGTGTGTGTCTCTGTGTGTCTCTGTGTGTGTCTCTGTGTGTGTCTGTGTGTCTGTGTGTCTCTGTGTGTGTCTCTGTGTGTCTGTGTGTGTCTCTGTGTGTGTGTCTCTGTGTGTGTCTCTGTGTGTCTCTGTGTCTCTGTGTGTCTGTGTGTGTCTCTGTGTGTGTCTCTGTGTGTCTCTGTGTGTCTGTGTGTCTCTGTGTGTGTCTGTGTGTCTGTGTGTGTCTGTGTGTGTGTGTCTGTGTGTGTCTCTGTGTGTGTCTGTGTGTCTGTGTCTCTCTGTGTGTGTGTCTCTGTGTGTGTCTCTGTGTGTCTCTGTGTGTGTCTGTGTGTGTCTGTGTGTGTCTCTGTGTGTGTCTCTGTGTGTGTCTGTGTGTCTCTGTGTGTGTCTGTGTGTGTCTGTGTGTCTGTGTGTCTGTGTGTGTCTCTGTGTGTGTCTGTGTGTGTCTCTGTGTGTCCTGTGTGTGTCTCTGTGTGTGTCTCTGTGTGTCTGTGTGTGTCTCTGTGTGTCTCTGTGTGTGTCTCTGTGTGTCTCTGTGTGTGTCTGTGTGTGTCTCTGTGTGTCTGTGTGTGTGTGTGTCTCTGTGTGTGTCTGTGTCTCTGTGTGTGTCTCTGTGTGTCTGTGCGTGTCTCTGTGTGTGTCTGTGTCTGTGTGTGTCTCTGTGTGTCTCTGTGTGTGTCTGTGTGTGTCTCTGTGTGTGTCTCTGTGTGTCTGTGCGTGTCTCTATGTGTGTGTCTCTGTGTGTGTCTCTGTGTGTCTCCGTGTGTGTCTCTGTATGTGTGTCTGTGTGTGTGTCTCTATGTGTGTCTGTGTGTGTGTGTGTGTGTCTGTGTGTGTGTGTCTGTGTGTGTGTGTGTGTCTGTGTGTGGGTGTCTGTGTGTGTGTGCGTGTCTGTGTGACAAATCTGACAAAAAATACAAATTTGAAACACACACAACCAAAAAAAAACTACAATGAAACTACAAAAAGAACTACAAAAATAACTACAAAAAGAACTACAAAAAGCTGCAACACGTACAAACATGTCCAACAATGACATGAAGCTAGTCCCAGTACAGAGCCCTCCAAACATCACACAGAAAGATTAAAAGATCATTGATCTACACTAAGGTACAAAGGTTAAAAGAAAGTGCTGAG
>NC_041341.1:3682804-3690304 GCF_004354835.1 Perca flavescens
AGATGATGTAACTCACCACCTGTGTGGCCAGACGATGTGGAGAGGTTTCTTCTGGTCTTTGGGGTCCTGCTGGTCTTCTGGTCCTGGTTCAGGTCTGGACTCATGTGGATCTTCCTGCTCCGAGATCTCTTCACACCTGTACAAAGACTTTGTTACTGAACATAAGTAAAGTATCTGTACTTTACTGTGTGTGTATATATATATATATATATATATATATATATATATATATATATATATATATATATATATATATATATATATATATATATATATATATATATGTGTCTGTGTGTGTGTGTGTCTGTGTATATATATATATATATATATATATATATATATATATGTCTCTGTGTGTGTGTGTGTCTGTGTGTGTGTGTCTCTGTGTGCGTGCGTCTCTGTGTGTGTGTGTATATATATATATATATATATATATATATATATATATATATATATATATATGTGTGTGTGTGTGTGTGTATATATATATATATATATATATATATATATATATATATATATATATATATATATATATATATATATATATATATATATATATATATATATATATATATATATATATATATATATATATATATGTGTCTGTGTGTGTATATATATATATATATGTGTGTGTGTGTGTATATATCTGTGTGTGTCTGTGTGTATATATATGTGTGTGTGTCTGTGTGTGTGTGTGTGTGTGTGTGTATATATATATATATATATATATATATATATATATATATATATATATATATATATATATATATATATATATATATATATATATATATATATATATATATGTGTGTGTGTCTGTGTGTGTGTGTGTGTGTATGTGTGTCTGTGTGTGTGTGTGTGTGTGTGTGTCTGTGTGTCTCTGTGTATGTGTGTCTGTGTGTTCTAAAAAGTGACTTTAACTTCTAACAAAGGTATTTTCTGGGACGATACTTTTACTTTCACTCAAGTATTTCTCTCAAGTACTTTGTACAACTCTGTGTAACAAGACTGAAATATATTTATATATTTAAATACAAAAAGATATTTAACTTTATGAATGAGACACACATTACAACATCTAAAACTATCTAGACACACACTAGCAGTAGTTTCTAGTAATTATGACATATTGTCCTGTAGCTGATCTTTACTCTCTATCAGCTGGATCGATGTGTTACCGTGGAGACAGCAGCTGGTCCTGCGGTGTGATGATGTCATCAGCGTGAGGCTTCCTGCGGAGCAGTTTGTGTTTGGGCAGCATCCTGAAAACCCAGCAGACACCAAACTAAACATCCATGTAGATCCACATCACTTCATACATCCCAGACCAGGTCCCCCCTCCAGCTGTCCTCCCCTCGGCCAACATGAGCCTTTTGGGCTTTCCCGGTCAACATTTAAACGTTTTGGTCATCTTTTTCAACACTTTATTTATTTGTTGCTACTTCCAAATGTATTTTTGTCACTTTTTTCAAAGTTTCTGTCAATATTTTTTGACGTTTTTTTTTTTTTAAAAGCTCTTGTTATTTTTGTCACTTTTCCTGGTGTTGTTGAGGATTAGCCTGACGTTATCGTCACTTTTTCCGATGTCTTTGACATTTCTTTCCTACGTTATTCAACGTTCTTTCATCCATTTTTCTTTAAATGCTACAAAAAAAACAACCACACCCTAGAAATCTAGACCACCCTAGCAGCAGCAAATGTAATTTACAGCCAGGGTCAGTCCAGTAACTCTCTGTTGGCTTTGCGAGCTGGAAAAACCAAACTCTGGTCGGGCCAATCACATGGTGTATAGAGTGGGTGGGCGGGGCTTATGGCTGCTGCTGGTGAACAGAGGTCTTCTGGGAGACTTGGAGCTTTTCTTGGAGAAAAGAACAAAGAACGACTCTGAAGTCATTCTTAAAAAAGGGAAGATGTGTTGGGAGTTTAAAGTTTAATCTATCAGCTAGCGTTGCTCTGATTGGTTGGAGCGCTATCCTATGGGTGCAGAGGGAATCTGAAAGACAACCTTTGGTCCCGCCCCTCGGATTGAGCCCTGACCAATGGGGAGTTCCCAGACCCAACATCTGGATGTGGGGCTGGCTGGTCAGGCCAGTAAAACTGAATAAAACACTCAAACTCAATGAACGAAGTGACCTGATCATGTATTTAACTTGTGAAGAGTGCTGTAGAGAACCATCCACGTTAGTTTGTTCTAAAATCTTTGAAAATGGGTCAGATTTGTATGTATTAAATTCCATTCATCCACCCAATCGCCTGTAAAGACCTGCCGGTGATAGAGACCAGTCTCCACCCTGCTGGGGGGGTTCGTGAGCCAGAATCGACCACAATTGTCTCCAGATGTTTGTTTGAAGTTGCTCTGATGAAGAGGAACAAACTAATTCAAGATCAAACCATCATGTGTGATTGGTCCACACACACACACACACACACACACACACACACACACACACACACACACACACACACACACACACACACACACACCATCTTCTTCAGAGCTCTTTAAAGCCAACACGTTTTGGGGGACAGCTGCACAAAGAGCCAATCAAACGCCGCGAACACAGGCAGAGAATCGGACACCTGGCGTTGCCGCGGCGACCTCATTGATCGGCCTCGGCCCTCACCGTGATGGATGGGATGTCTTTGTGTCCCGCGGCAGGTTGCTGCTGCCACGGGTCAATCACTATTAGATTACTGAAGTCCAGCACTCAAAGGCCCGTGATGGATGGAGTCGGCCACAAAGAGCCTCACACTCCGCCTCCATCTCACAGCACACCAGTCTGTCTGCAACACAGGTGTCCAACTCCTGGCCCAGGGGACAAATACAGGCCCTCGCAGCCTTTGGTCCGGTCGCTTATACATTTTTCTCAAGGTTTTGGCACTTTTTTCAGACATTTTTGCCACTTTATTCGACGTGTTTTTTCCCGCTTTTTGCCACTTTTACTAATGTGTTTGTCCCGTGTTTTTATCACTTTTTATGACGTATTTGTTCCGTGTTTTAATCACTTTTTATGGCGTATTTGTTCTGTGTTTTAATCACTTTTTATGACTTATTTGTCCCGTGTTTTAATCACTTTTTATGACGTATTTGTTCCGTGTTTTCATCACTTTTTATGACGTATTTGTCCCGTGTTTTAATCACTTTTTATGACGTATTTGTCCCGTGTTTTAATCACTTTTTATGACGTATTTGTCCCGTGTTTTAATCACTTTTTATGACGTATTTGTTCCGTGTTTTAATCACTTTTTATGACTTATTTGTTCCGTGTTTTAATCACTTTTTATGACTTATTTGTCCCGTGTTTTAATCACTTTTTATGACGTATTTGTTCTGTGTTTTAATCACTTTTTATGACGTATTTGTCCCGTGTTTTAATCACTTTTTATGACGTATTTGTCCCGTGTTTTAATCACTTTTTATGACTTATTTGTCCCGTGTTTTAATCAGTTTTTATGACTTATTTGTCCCGTGTTTTAATCAGTTTTTATGACGTATTTGTCCCGTGTTTTCATCACTTTTTATGACGTATTTGTTCCGTGTTTTAATCACTTTTTATGACGTATTTGTCCCGTGTTTTAATCACTTTTTATGACGTATTTGTTCCGTGTTTTAAACACTTTTTATGACGTAATTGTCCCGTGTTTTAATCACTTTTTATGACGTATTTGTTCCGTGTTATAATCACTTTTTATGACGTATTTGTTCCGTTTTAATCACTTTTTATGACGTATTTGTTCCGTGTTTTCATCACTTTTTATGACGTATTTGTCCCGTGTTTTAATCACTTTTTATGACGTATTTGTTCCGTGTTATAATCACTTTTTATGACGTATTTGTTCCGTTTTAATCACTTTTTATGACGTATTTGTTCCGTGTTTTCATCACTTTTTATGACGTATTTGTCCTGTGTTTTCATCACTTTTTATGACGTATTTGTCCCGTGTTTTAATCACTTTTTATGACGTATTTGTTCCGTGTTTTCATCACTTTTTATGACGTATTTGTCCCGTGTTTTAATCACTTTTTATGACGTATTTGTTCCGTGTTATAATCACTTTTTATGACGTATTTGTTCCGTGTTATAATCACTTTTTATGACGTATTTGTTCCGTGTTATAATCACTTTTTATGACGTATTTGTTCCGTTTTAATCACTTTTTATGACGTATTTGTTCCGTGTTTTCATCACTTTTTATGACGTATTTGTCCCGTGTTTTAATCACTTTTTATGACGTATTTGTTCCGTGTTTTAATCACTTTTTATGACGTATTTGTTCCGTGTTTTAATCACTTTTTATGACGTATTTGTTCCGTGTTTTAATCACTTTTTATGACGTATTTGTCCTGTGTTTTCATCATTTTTTATGACGTGTTTGTCCCGTGTTTTCATCATTTTTTCTGACGTGTTTGTCCCATGTTTTCATTACTTTTTATGATGCATTTGTCTGACGTTTTTTTAACTGCTGTTTGTGACATTTTCTGGCGCTTTGTTCAACGATGGCTCAGTTCCTTTCTTAGGGCTTTATGTCGACCAGACTAAGACAGAAGACTATATGAAAGATGCAGTAATCCAGCCTAAGATATTTGACTTTTCTCTTACATAAAAGCATGTTAATAACCTCTACATGTGTGTCTCTGGATGGGTGGCCCTCAGAGAAAGGCAGTTTAACACCACTCATCTAAACTAAAGTGTGCTTGTGTTTTAGTATAAGATCATCAGCCCAAGAATCAAACTACTACTACTACTAATACTAATACTAATACTAATAATAATAATGAGCAGCAGCAGCCGAGTGAAGGAAGAGTGTAAGAAGAAGAGACTTGTGTTGGTCTGTGTTTCCCTCTGGGCTAGTTGAGTTTCTGCAGCATGAATCCTCTGAGATGTGTACACATTAACCCCCCCAGCAGAGCAGCAGCGTTGGCTGGGAGAAGCCAGCGGGTGCGTGCAGGGATTGTCGGCCGTGCATATCATCACTTACTTCCACTCTGAGTTTGTTAGGATCAAACACATTATCATGTAACACTGGAGGGGAGAGAGAGGCAGTCCTGCTAACTAACACACACACACACACACACACACACACAGACACACACACAGACACACACACACACACACACACACACACACACACGCTAACTAATACACACACACGCTAACTAATACACACACACACACACACACACACACACACACACACACACACACACACACGCTAACTAATACACACACACACACACACACACACACACGCTAACTAATACACACACACACACACACAGTCCTGCTAACTAATACACACACACACACACACACACACACACACACACACACACAGTCCTGCTAACTAATACACACACACACACACAGTCCTGCTAACTAATACACACACACAGTCCTGCTAACTAATACACACACACAGTCCTGCTAACTAATACACACACACACACACAGTCCTGCTAACTAATACACACACACACACAGTCCTGCTAACTAACACACACACAGTCCTGCTAACTAATACACACACACAGTCCTGCTAACTAATACACACACACACACACACAGTCCTGCTAACTAATACACACACACACACACAGTCCTGCTAACTAATACACACACACAGTCCTGCTAACTAATACACACACACAGTCCTGCTAACTAATACACACACACAGTCCTGCTAACTAATACACACACACACACACACACAGTAACTAATATACACACAGTCTCACACACACAGGTGTTAAACCTGATTTTAACCAAAAGGCCTGAGATTAACCTGACCTCTGGAGACACACAGGTGCTCAGAGACAGGCCTACTGGGAAGAGCCTCAGCCTGGTGAGTTCACACCTCTATGTGAAAGTGAGACAGGACACACAGGTGCTCAGAGACAGGCCTACTGGGAAGAGCCTCAGCCTGGTGAGTTCACACCTCTATGTGAAAGTGAGACAGGACACACAGGTGCTCAGAGACAGGCCTACTGGGAAGAGCCTCAGCCTGGTGAGTTCACACCTCTATGTGAAAGTGAGACAGGACACACAGGTGCTCAGAGACAGGCCTACTGGGAAGAGCCTCAGCCTGGTGAGTTCACACCTCTATGTGAAAGTGAGACAGGACACACAGGTGCTCAGAGACAGGCCTACTGGGAAGAGCCTCAGCCTGGTGAGTTCACACCTCTATGTGAAAGTGAGACAGGACACACAGGTGCTCAGAGACAGGCCTACTGGGAAGAGCCTCAGCCTGGTGAGTTCACACCTCTATGTGAAAGTGAGACAGGACACACAGGTGCTCAGAGACAGGCCTACTGGGAAGAGCCTCAGCCTGGTGAGTTCACACCTCTATGTGAAAGTGAGACAGGACACACAGGTGCTCAGAGACAGGCCTACTGGGAAGAGCCTCAGCCTGGTGAGTTCACACCTCTATGTGAAAGTGAGACAGGACACACAGGTGCTCAGAGACAGGCCTACTGGGAAGAGCCTCAGCCTGGTGAGTTCACACCTCTATGTGAAAGTGAGACAGGACACACAGGTGCTCAGAGACAGGCCTACTGGGAAGAGCCTCAGCCTGGTGAGTTCACACCTCTATGTGAAAGTGAGACAGGACACACAGGTGCTCAGAGACAGGCCTACTGGGAAGAGCCTCAGCCTGGTGAGTTCACACCTCTATGTGAAAGTGAGACAGGACACACAGGTGCTCAGAGACAGGCCTACTGGGAAGAGCCTCAGCCTGGTGAGTTCACACCTCTATGTGAAAGTGAGACAGGACACACAGGTGCTCAGAGACAGGCCTACTGGGAAGAGCCTCAGCCTGGTGAGTTCACACCTCTATGTGAAAGTGAGACAGGACACACAGGTGCTCAGAGACAGGCCTACTGGGAAGAGCCTCAGCCTGGTGAGTTCACACCTCTATGTGAAAGTGAGACAGGACACACATGGGCTCAGAGACAGGCCTACTGGGAAGAGCCTCAGCCTGGTGAGTTCACACCTCTATGTGAAAGTGAGACAGGACACACATGGGCTCAGAGACAGAGACAGGCCTACTGGGAAGAGCCTCAGCCTGGTGAGTTCACACCTCTATGTGAAAGTCCCAGCCAGAGGGGACAACTGGCAGGAAGTCAAACAACTACAAGAGTGTAGTCTCGACACTTTCAAGAGTTTTGAGTCTTCCTATTGGGTCAGCGGGACCATAAACACATCATGAGGTCTTAACCTATAAATAAGCCTGATCACCCACTACGTTTTTCTTCTCAAAGTCGACTAAAGTTTCTCCGTGGTGCTGACGAGCGCCAGGGGATTCGCTCCGTTTGATTTCTGTGGAAATCTCTGGACAGAAACAACCTGACTGAACACACCGTGAGGAGGTCTGGGCAGAGATAAGGAGTGTGTTTATTAATGAGCAAAAGGTTCGCTACCACTTGTTGCCATTAATGTGATCTGTGATTTTAATCATGTACTGGTCTATACGTGATTATTAATCTGTGCTGTGAAT
>NC_041341.1:3705304-3707804 GCF_004354835.1 Perca flavescens
TTTAGTCGACTAATCGATGAGTTGATTTAATTGACAGATCTGTGAGCTTTGAGAGGTGGTTAAGACTAGAAAAGCACAATATAAATGTAGTTAATTAACCATCTGTAAAACTGAGTTTCTCCACAATTAATCCTGCAAAAGCACCACTTTAAATCTTGTGTTTACCATAAATGTGCTCAGAAGTTTCTTGGAAATGAGTAATTAAGCATTAATAAGCATAAAAAATGACTGATGGACTAAAGAAATCTTGGTCGACTAAGACCAAAACTACAGATTAGTCGACTAATCACCCCCCCCCCTCACCTGTAGGACGAGCAGCAGGGGATGGTCTGGCTGAAGAGCAGCGCTGCTGTCCTGGCCCTCCAGGGCCACTTCTTGGCCGGCAGCGTGCAGACGGAGACGCCAGAGACGTTCTCCTGCAGCAGGTCGATCAGCTGTTTGTGAGAACCCCCGTAGAACGGCTCGACCAATAGCACGGAGGGGGGGGACGCCATCTGACTACACAAGAGATAGAGAGAGACACAAGAGACAGAAGAGAGAGACAGAAGAGAGAGACAGAAGAGAGACAGAAGAGAGACAGAAGAGAGACAGAAGAGAGACAGAAGAGAGGAGAGACAGAAGAGAGACAGAAGAGACACAGAAGAGAGGAGAGAATGGAGAAAGAAGAGACTTATTTTATGTAAAGAGTTTGACTGTATCGACCAATAGGAAGCCGGGAGACACTGACACGTGACAACAGTAGAGAGAGAGTTATTGATCGCGTCGTATTAGATGCAGGGTTCGTACACCTTTTCCAAGGTAAAATTCAAGCACTTTTCAAGCACTTTCAAGGTCCATTTTAAAGCTTTTTCCAGCACCTTACACCACCGTAAAATATATATACCAATACATAGTCAAAATTACTATTTAGTGTTATTGTCACATTAAAAGACATAATGCTATAAACATAAAATAAATAAAAAAAGTTTTATTTTTCTAAATGTTTTCTAAACTATATCACTGTCAATGTCAAAACTATCAGAACCAGTGAGACAGCTATAGAGAGGAGCAATGTGGGAAAACTATAACAGAACATACAGTGAGACAACTATGGAGAGGAGACTGAGTGGGAGGGGTCTATAACAGAACATACAGTGAGACAACTATGGAGAGGAGACTGAGTGGGAGGGGTCTATAACAGAACATACAGTGAGACAGCTATAGAGAGGAGACTGAGTGGGAGGGGTCTATAACAGAACATACAGTGAGACAGCTATAGAGAGGAGACTGAGTGGGAGACTGAGTGGGGGGTCTATAACAGAACATACAGTGAGACAGCTATAGAGTGGGAGGGGAGAACACTGACAGCTATGGAGAGGGGAGTGGGGGGTCTATAACAGAACATACAGTAAGACAACTATAGAGAGGAGACTGAGTGGGGGAGGGTCTATAACAGAACATACAGTGAGACAGCTATAGAGAGGAGACTGAGTGGGAGGGGTCTATAACAGAACATACAGTAAGACAACTATGGAGAGGAGACTGAGTGGGAGGGTCTATAACAGAACATACAGTGAGACAGCTATAGAGAGGAGACTGAACATACAGTGGGAGGGTCTATAACAGAACATACAGTGAGACAGCTATAGAGAGGAGACTGAGTGGGAGGGGTCTATAACAGAACATACAGTAAGACAACTATGGAGAGGAGACTGAGTGGGAGGGGTCTATAACAGAACATACAGTGAGACAGCTATAGAGAGGAGACTGAGTGGGAGGGGTCTATAACAGAACATACAGTGAGACAGCTATGGAGAGGAGCACTGAGCGGGAGGGGTCTGAGCCTAATGACTCATTCTGGGTCACAATCCAGGACAACAGGTGGTGCCCCCTCTTAGATTTTGCTCAAAGGTTATGCTACCCTTAATGTCCTTTCACACGGTTTTCCAAATCTAGGGCATGCTGTACAGACTTGTAACAGTTCAGTCATATCGACATGTTTGTCTTCCACCCTGCAATGTTTGGGCTGCCTAGGAATTAATGTCCAAATATTGCTTCCCAGATAATGTGATTTTCAGGCTGTAAAACTGAAGTCATTTCAAAGGCTGAAAATATGAAGACATAGGATTTGAACAGAACTATTTTACAGGCCGTGGTTTTGGGACACATTCTTGTCATAGACGAGGTTTGAACTAAATCTGAGACAGTGCAACAACAACAACCTGTAATTTCATTATAACCCAGAAGACTGACACCTGCCTCATAAATAGCCTATATTAATTGAGAAAAAAACTGTACAAAATTCAAGCACTTTTCAAATTTTGAAAACACAACCTCCAAATTCAAGCATTTTCAAGGATTTCAAGCACCCGTACGAACCCTGTATATGATAGAGGTAAACCTCTTGGTTCTCTATCAGGTTATTAATGGATGATCAGCTCTGGCTTTCCCACACGTTACACACACACACACACACACACACACACACACACACACACACACACACACACACACACACACA
>NC_041341.1:3712804-3715304 GCF_004354835.1 Perca flavescens
ACACGCCACTCACCACACACACACAACACACACACGCCACTCACACCACACACGCACACTCACATACACACGCCACCTCACACTACACACACACACACACACACACACACACGCTACTCTCACACACACACACGCACCTCACAGACACACGCCACTCTACACACACACACACACGCCACTCTCACACCACATACACACACACACACGCCACAACTCTATCACACCACACACACACACACACATTAAATACCTCACACCACCATCACTGGTCCTCACACTTTACACACGATTCTCTCACAACACAGTTTCACAACACATAACACACGACTCCTAGGAGTCACACAGGCCACCTCACACTGTGTGTGCACACACGCACACGCTACCCCTCACACACACACGCCACACACACCACACACGCCACACACGTGTGTCACACCACCACACCACACACACGCTGTGTGTGTCACACCACACTCTGTGTGTGTGTCACACTCACTCTCACTCTGTGTGTGTGTGTGTGTGTACACACTCTCTCTGTCCTGTGTGTACACACGCCACACACTCTGTGTCACACCACACACGTGTGTGTGTCACACCACACACACGCTCTCTCTCTCACCACACACACGTGTGTGTGTGTGTGTGTGTGTCTGTGTGTACCTCACACCACACACACTCACAACTGTGTGTGTGTGTGTGTGTGTGTGTGTACACTGTGTGTCTCTCTCTGTGTCTGTGTGTGTGTGTCTGTGTGTGTGTGTCTGTGTCCACTCACACACGTGTGTGTCTCTGTGTGTGTGTGTGTGTGTCTGTGTGTCTGTGTGTGTGTGTCTTCTGTGTGTGTGTGTATGTGTGTGTGTGTGTCTGTGTGTATATTTTTGTGTGTGTGTGTGTGTGCCACACGCCTGTCTGTGTGTGTGTGTGTGTGTGTGTGTCTCACACCACACACACGTGTGTCCTCACACTACACACTGTACAACACATAACACACGTGTGTGTCTCACACTACACACACACGTGTGTCTCACACACACACGCTACCTCACACTACACAACACACACGTATGTCACACACCACACGTGTGTCACACCACACACCTACCTGTGTATCACACACACGCCACTCTCACACCACACACGCCACTCACCCACACACACACGTGTACGCTCACACAAACACACACGCCTACACTCTTCACCTCACATCACCACTCCTAACTGCACACCTCCTAACTCCTGCCACTCCCCAAACCTTTTCACACCACACACACGCCACACACCTCACACCTCACACCACACACACGCCTAATCCCACACCACACACGCCTCCCTCACACTGCACACGGCCACACACGCTGGCTCTCACACACGCCACACACGAAGTGCTCACACACACACACGCAGAATCTCACACTACACACACGCCGGGTGGTCCTCACACACGCGCCTCAGGCGGCTCTCACACTACACACACGCCACTCCTCACACACACACACACGCCACCTCACACCACACACGCTACTCTCACACTACACACGCTCACACCACACACGCCTACCTCACACACACACACGCCACACACGCCACTCCTCACACCACACACACGCCACTCTCACACCACACACGCCACCTCACACCACACACACGCCACTTCCTCACACCACACACGCCACACACGCCACCTCACACCACACACGCCACTTCACACTACACACGCTACTCTCACACTACACACACACTACACACGCTACTCTCACACTACACACACGCTACTCTCACACTACACACACGCCACTCTCACACCACACACGCTCACACTCACACCACACACGTACTCTCACACCACACACGCCATTCTCACACTACACACACGCCACACTACACACACTCACACCACACACGCCACTCTCACACCACACACGCCACCTCACACCACACACGCTACTCTCACACCACACACGCTACTCTCACACTACACAAACTACACACGCTACTCTCACACTACACACGCTACTCTCACACTACACACGCTACTCTCACACTACACACGCTCTCACACACTACTCTCACACACACACTCCACTCCACACACCGCTACTCTCACTCCGCTACTCTCACACTACACACACTTTACTCTCACACTACACGTTACTCTCACACTACATACACACTACACACGCTACTCTCACACTACACACACGCTACACACGTTACTCTCACACTACACACGCTACTACACACGCTACTCTCACACTACATACACGCTACACACGTTACTCTCACACTACATACATACTACTACTACTCTCACACTACACACGGAGTCTTACTCTCACACACACGCTACTCTCTCACATGGACTTTCTGTGTCACGTTACTCACACTACACACAATAGCTACGGAGTTACTCTCTCACTACACACGCTACACCGTTACTCTCACACTACACACGCCTTTACGCTGTGTCACACACGCTACTCTTTCACACTACACAGTGCCT
>NC_041341.1:3720304-3722804 GCF_004354835.1 Perca flavescens
TTAGCTGTTAGCTCCGTTAGCGACATAGACATATCTTGACGCTTTAGCTCCGCTAGCTGTTAGCTCCGCTAGCTGTTAGCTTCGTTAGCGGTTAGTTCCGTTAGCGCCATAGACATATCTTGACGCTTTAGCTCCGCTAGCTGTTAGCTCCGCTAGCTGTTAGCTTCGTTAGCGGTTAGTTCCGTTAGCGCCATAGACATATCTTGACGCTTTAGCTCCGCTAGCTGTTAGCTCCGCTAGCTGTTAGCTTCGTTAGCTGCTAGCTCCGTTACCCAAACAAACAGCAGAACTGCTAACAGCTAGCGGCTAACTAGCTCTCCTCCTCCCTCTAAAACAGACCCCGTGTCCCGGTTAACGGTCGGTAACAGCCAACGGGAGGACCGGAGCATCGCCCGGATGTGTTCCAGAAGGAAGCCGGGGTGTAAAGTGTGTAAACTGTCCGAGCAGCGGGACTCTGTTGCAGGCTAAATCCACGGCTAATAACACTCACCTCTGACTGCTTCTCCCCGGCTCGGCGCCAACTGACAGCTCACGTACGCTCCGCTACGTCATCACGTCGCTCTTTAAACTGAGCCTGGCGGGAATAAAAAGAAAAGATTTGTTATCTGTCTTTTAATTTGGAGTAATGTTAATTAGCATTAGTTTATAAGTGTTAATCCTTGTTTTTTTAAAACCTGGTGTTTATTTTATTCTGTTGGTTTATTTATTTGTTGATTTTTATCATTGTGTTGTCTTATTGTTGTAGTTTCTAACATTGTTTTGTCTTATTGTATTAATTTTTAACATTGTGTTGTCTCGTTGTAATTTCTAACATTGTGTTGTCTTATTGTTGTAATTTCTAACATTGTGTTGTCTCATTGTTGTAATTTTTAACATTGTGTTGTCTTATTGTTGTAATTTCTAACATTGTGTTGTCTTATTGTTGTAATTTCTAACATTGTGTTGTCTTATTGTTGTAGTTTCTAACATTGTGTTGTCTTATTGTTGTAATTTCTAACATTGTGTTGTCTTATTGTTGTAATTTCTAAAATTGTGTTGTCTTATTGTTGTAGTTTCTAACATTGTGTTGTCTTATTGTTGTAATTTCTAACATTGTGTTGTCTTATTGTTGTAATTTCTAACATTGTGTTGTCTTATTGTTGTAATTTCTAACATTGTGTTGTCTCATTGTTGTAATTTCTAACATTGTGTGTCTTATTGTTGTAATTTCCAACATTGTGTTGTCTCGTTGTAATTTCAAACATTGTGTTGTCTCATTGTTGTAATTTCTAACATTGTGTTGTCTTATTGTTGTAATTTCTAACATTGTGTTGTCTTATTGTTGTAATTTCTAACATTGTGTTGTCTTATTGTTGTAATCTCTAAAATTGTGTTGTCTTATTGTTGTAATCTCTAAAATTGTGTTGTCTTATTGTATTAATTTTTAACATTGTGTTGTCTTATTGTTGTAATTTCTAACATTGTGTTGTCTTATTGTTGTAATCTCTAAAATTGTGTTGTCTTATTGTTGTAATCTCTAAAATTGTGTTGTCTTATTGTATTAATTTTTAACATTGTGTTGTCTTATTGTTGTAATTTCTAACATTGTGTTGTAATTTCTAACATTGTGTTGTCTTATTGTGTTAATTTCTAACATTGTGTTGTCTTATTGTTGTAATCTCTAAAATTGTGTTGTCTTATTGTATTAATTTTTAACATTGTGTTGTCTTATTGTTGTAATTTCTAACATTGTGTTGTCTTATTGTTGTAATTTCTAACATTGTGTTGTCTTATTGTTGTAGTTTCTATCATTGTGCTGTCTTATTGTTGTAATTTCTAACATTGTGTTGTCTTATTGTTGTAGTTTCTAACATTGTGTTGTCTTATTGTTGTAGTTTCTAACATTGTGTTGTCTTATTGTTGTAATTTCTAACATTGTGTTGTCTTATTGTTGTAGTTTCTAACATTGTGTTGTCTCATTGTTGTAATTTCTAACATTGTGTTGTCTCATTGTTGTAATTTTTAACATTGTGTTGTCTTATTGTTGTAATTTCTAACATTGTGTTGTCTTATTGTTGTAATTTCTAACATTGTGTTGTCTTATTGTTGTAGTTTCTAACATTGTGTTGTCTTATTGTTGTAATTTCTAACATTGTGTTGTCTTATTGTTGTAATTTCTAAAATTGTGTTGTCTTATTGTTGTAGTTTCTAACATTGTGTTGTCTTATTGTTGTAATTTCTAACATTGTGTTGTCTTATTGTTGTAATTTCTAACATTGTGTTGTCTTATTGTTGTAATTTCTAACATTGTGTTGTCTCATTGTTGTAATTTCTAACATTGTGTGTCTTATTGTTGTAATTTCCAACATTGTGTTGTCTTGTTGTAATTTCAAACATTGTGTTGTCTTATTGTTTTCAAACATTGTGTTGTCTCATTGTTGTAATTTCTAACATTGTGTTGTCTTATTGTTGTAATTTCATTGTGTTAACATTGTGTTGTCTTATTGTTGTAATTTCTAAC